>NC_053493.1:35798891-36096391 GCF_905171775.1 Rana temporaria | reverse complement strand
ATGGACGTCGTTCCCGCGTCGAATTTTGAAAATTGTACGTCGTTTTGCGTAAGTCGTTCGCGAATACGGCTTTGCGTAGAATGACGTTCCCGTCGAAAGCATTGGCTTGTTGCGGGTTAATTTGGAGCATGCGCACTGGGATACCCCCACGGACGGCGCATGCGCCGTTCAAAAAAAATCATTTACGTCGGGTCAAGACGTATTAACATAAAACACGCCCCCATCACATCCATTTGAATTGCGCGCCCTTACGCCGGCAGATTTACGCTACGCTGCCGTAACTTTAGAGGCAAGTGCTTTGTGAATACAGCACTTGCCTCTCAAAGTTGCAGCGGCGTAGCGTTACTACGTTACGCTACGCCTGCCGAAAAATACGATGCGCTACGTGGATCTGGCCCATTGTCTGTGGTTTACAACCACTTATTTGGACAATGCCAAAAATAAAGTTTTTCAGTTGAGCTATAAATATTATTATGCTGGAAAAGCAGTTTTCATTTGGATGAAGGGTCTCTTTTAATAAAAGTAAAGTCGGTCTTTTGTACTTTGCCGAGGATGCTGTGAGACTTGATCCCCCACATTTCATTATTAGGCACCAAATTAGTGACTGGCAGGATGTGCGGCTCTTGCTGATGCCGTGACCCGGGCCGGTGTGAGCGGCTCAGCGCCATTATACGGCAGTGCGAAAGTTTGCTTATTGCTCAGTCTGTAAATCTATGACGAGCTTAACAAGATGTCATTACAGAGGCTAATTCTGCCCCGGGAGTATAGAAGACGGGTAATGAGACGGAGTCCAGCCGTGCCGGAGAGGGCTGACTACCTTCATCGGGAGAACCCTGCATTGTAAGCTCAAATAATAGCAGCGGTGCCGTATAATGACTGTAATATCCACCACCTCCTACTGGGCCCGGGATGATGTTCAGAACACGCTTCTCTTCTTCTTTATTATGGTTCCTTCATCCTGGCCCATCAGCATAAATCAGTTTGTAGACTCCAGTGTGCGGCTTTACAACACAAAAGAATCTTACTGATATTTGTGCTTTTGAGATTGAGGCTTAAAGCTGAGCTGCAGACAAACGGCTAAATACGCAGATGAAATACTCAAAAGGGAGCTGTTATACCTATCAAAGGATTGTTATATATGTCCATCCAGTCCTGAGATTTGCACAGCTCTGTCAGACAGGAGACCTGATTCTTCTCTAGTGTATGTGATAACTTTTAAAGGTCTCCCCTAGTCTTTGTATGGGTGATGAAAGAAGTGGCAGAAAGGTGAGCCCACATAGTTGCATACAGAGAAAGGGGAACTGCCGCTCTAGGTGAGTGCGCTCAGCAATCAGTGTCCTCTCAGAAGCGTGGGTGCTGGCAATGCACAAAGCGAAGACCGGAGAAAAGACTGGACAGCCGCACTTCTACGAAATTTTTAAAAAGTTGCTTTTAATTGTAAAAAAATGGAAACCGCACTACAAGTCACAGCAGACAGTGAGGTGGATAGCTGACGCGCTTCGCACTGGGGTATCAGCGCTTAGTCATAGCATTTGAAAAAGTATTCATACCCCTTGAGATTTTTCACGTTTTTGTCATGCTACAAGCAAAAACATAAAACTTATTTTATGGGATAGACCAACACAAAGTGGCACATAATTGTGAAGTGAAAAAATTATAATTTTTTTTTTTTTTTTACAAATAAACATTGAAAAGTGTGGCGTGCATTTTTTATTCAGCCCCCTTTTTCTCTGATACCCCTAACTAAATCTAGTGGAACCAATTGCCTTCAGAAGTCACCTAATTTAGTAAATGGAGTCTACCTGTTTGTAATTTAATCTCCGTATGAATACAGCTGTTCTGTGAAGCCCTCAAGAGTTTTTTTTTTTTTTTTTTTAGAGAACCTTAGTGAAAAAATTGCATCATGAAAGCCAAGGAACACACCAGACAGGTCAGGGATAAAGTTGTGGAGAAGTGTAAAGCAGGGTTAATTTATAAAAAAAAATCCTAAGCTTTGAACATCTCATGGAGCTCTGTTAATGGAGAGTACGGCACAACTGCAAACCTACCAAGACATGGTCTTCCACCTAAACTGACAGGCCGGGCAAGGAGAGCATTAATCAGAGAAGCAGCCAAGAGGCCCATGGGAACTCTGGAGGAGCAGCAGAGATCCACAGCTCAGGTGGGAGAATCTGTCCAGAGGACAACTATTAGTCGTGCTCTCCACAAATATGACCTTTATGGAAGAGTGGCAAGAAAGGCATAAGAAGTCCTGTTTGCAGTTTGTGAGAAGCCATGTGGGGGACACGGCAAACATGTGGAGGAAGCTGCTCTGGTCACTGGCCTGACCGTGAAACATGGTGTTGGCAGTGTCATGTTGTGGGGATGCTTTTCTTCAGCAGGGACAGGGAATCTGGTCAGAGTTGATGGGAAGATGGATGGAGCCAAATACAGGGCAATCTTAAAAGAAAACCTGTTATGGTCTGCAAAAGACTTGAGACGGGGGGGGGGGGGGGGGGGGGTTCACCTTCCAGCAGGACAACAACTCTAAACATACAGCCAGAGCTCCAATGGAATGAATTAGATCAAAGCATATTCATGTGTTAGAATGGCCCAGTCAAAGTCCAGACCTAAATCCCATTGAGAATCTGTGGCAAGACTTGAAAATTGCTGTTCAGACACTCTCCATCCAATCTGACAGAGCTTGAGATATTTTGTGAAGAATGAGCAAAAATGTCACTCTCTCTATATGTACAAAAGCTGGTAGAGACATCCCTAAAAAGACTTGCAGCTGTAATTGCAGTGAAAGGTGGTTCTACAAAGTATTGACTCCGGGGGGCTGAATACAAATTTACCCCACACTTTTCACATATTTATTTTGCAAAAACAATTGAAAACCATTTATTTTTCCTTCCACTTCACAATTATGTGCCACTTTGTGTTGGTCTATCACATAAAATCCCAATAAAATGCATTTATGTTTTTGGTTGTAACATGAGAAAATGTGGAACGTTTCAAGGGATATGAATACCTTTTCAAGGCGCTGTAGTTGGTAAGGTTGCATAAAGGCACCAGTTCATCCTGTGTGGGTGTGGATTTGTTTGTCAATGCTGTTTCCCATTTTC
The DNA here is from genome assembly GCF_905171775.1 of Rana temporaria. Classification (NCBI taxonomy): domain Eukaryota; kingdom Metazoa; phylum Chordata; class Amphibia; order Anura; family Ranidae; genus Rana; species Rana temporaria. Next base: position 36,093,287 of record NC_053493.1, on the reverse strand, counting down.
CTGTATATTGCGTCCGCGAAGATGCCCATTTAAGATTATTTTTAAATTATCGACACTTCCATCAGACACCACCGATTGTGGAAGGGGGTTCTACATCCTTGCTGCTCTAACAGTAAAGAACCCATACACAGTTTAAGGTTGAACCACTTCTTCAGTTTCATTGAGAGACCATGTTTTCTTAAGCTCTTTGTGACTGAATAGTTTATTCCCTAGGCCAGAATTGAAACATTTGTATATGGCTATCCTATCTCCTCTCCAGGGAGAATACTTTTGGTTTCTCGTAATTGAGGTCCTCCAGTCCCCTTATTAGCTTTGTCGCCCTTCTCTGGACTCTCTCTCTCTGTCTCTCTGTCTCTCTGTCTCTCTGTCTCTCTGTCTCTCTGTCTCTCTGTCTCTGTCTCTCTGTCTCTCTGTCTCTCTGTCTCTCTGTCTCTCTGTCTCTCTGTCTCTCTGTCTCTGTCTCTCTGTCTCTCTGTCTCTCTGTCTCTCTGTCTCTCTGTCTCTCTGTCTCTCTGTCTCTCTGTCTCTCTCTCTCTCTCTCTCTCTCTCTCTCTCTCTCTCTCCCCAGCACATCCTTCCTGGTGACCACAACTGGACGGCTTATCCCTGTCGCTTTACTCTCACTTTCTTTTTGGCATGCTTATTGCACTACAGCACACCTGATTGGCTCATTGTGCTGTTTCATCCTCCCCTAGTCAAGTGCTGTTCTACAGGTGACTGTATTTCAGCACAGTGTTTACTAACACAGAGCTCTGGACAGATCTTACACAGCCGGTCCTGGCTGTGAATCATTGGCCGGGTCTTGCTGACAGTCGCAGTGGGTGCCAGCCAGGGGCTGTTATTGCACATGCCCAAAACTCGGAAGTAGGCAGCAACTTATGGGTACATCACTTTGCCTACAGCGCCCACTAATCCGCAGTACATTGTGGGCAGGGGCGCTAAAAGAATAAATAAAAGCGTTATGTTCCTAAAAAAACAAGTATTATTTGGGTGAGAAATTTGGCCATAAAGTTAAATGGCAATGATACCCAGAGCATATAGACTCTCTGATCATTTTGGCCTGGATATGCAGGCTTTATATAAGCTCTGGTCATAAAGGGGTTAACATTGGGACCTATTAGGACAAGTCTTGGGAAGCTGAACTCCGACAGATATAAAAGACACAAATACAGATCAGTCATCTTTGATACATCATTACATTTATTTATTTTTAAAGCGCGTACATGAATCTGCTGTACAGGGACTACAAGAGGCTGACACCAGGTCAGAATTGGAGTGTGAGAGGAAGAAGCAGCACAAGGAGCCAATGGATGCATTGAGCATGCTGATAGGAGGTGAAAGCGGAAGGATGAGCTCATCACTGAGCTGCTTCTCCTTTCACTGTCCAGTCAAATGCTAGAGGGTGCTGGTCCGGGGACGACCTGAGCAAGTGGGCTGTATGATGTTGGCTATCCAACTGAGGACATCTAATGGCAGAATAAAGTACTGCAATCTCTGAATTGAAGCCGAATAATGCAGCAAAAGATGGTTTTTATTTTATCTTTTCATAAGCTTGGATTTTTATCTTAATTTTGACAGGAATTCTACTTGAGTGTGCAATTTAAAGTCTTATCATAATTTGTGCGTGTTTGTGTGTGTGTTTGTTTGTGTGTGTTTGTTTGTGTGTGTTTGTTTGTGTGTGTTTGTTTGTGTGTGTTTGTTTGTTTTTTTTTGGTGGTTTTTGCATTGCAAAGATAAATTAGAATTTCAAAGAAGGGGCTCAGGTGAGAGAACCAAAAGTATTATGGGGCGAAATTTTTATCGCTTCACATCCTGCCCCGTGGATACTGCAGACCGCAGGCTGAAGCAATATGCGATCCTTGGTCCGATGGCTGCAATAATTTAAGAAAATCCCTTTAGAATCCAGCCATCTCTGGCTTGCCGAGAGTGACAAGCCACTACCCATGTTTACAACGTATACCGCGCTGTCATCTGCCCCCACATTCCCTAATAGAAATTCTTCAAGCGTAACAATAGACATGTATAACGGGACACCCCTGTTCAGGGATAATGTTATTCTGTAACCAATGATTCCCCTGTCACCTGAAGCAGCCACCATCCAACAGATCTCAGCTTGTTTCCATGATACATTGGTGTTCCGTGCTGCATATGCTTTGGTATTGCTGCCGGGGACCGTAGAAAAAGCACCTACCCCTTCCGGCAGCGTGGCAATTATTGATGAGAGGTGGAACCCCCAGGATTCTGCTGGCACTTTGAAGTTCCCCTTTGCACCTGAAAACATGAAAAGATAAAAATGCATCTGAAGTGCAGCTACATTCTAATACTATTGCCGTACGTGTTTAAAGGGAAAGTAAATTGCACTATTATTATTATTATTATTATTATTATTATTATTATTATTATTATTAATATGAATAATAATAATAATTTTTTTTTTTTTTACTTTTTAAAGCTTGCACTTCCATATGTTTTGGATACAGCATTTTTCATTTAAGAGATGTCAGTGGCTTTGTGTAATTCTGGTGTTGGTGTATTTCCACTTTTGCAGCCAAATTGGGACAACACCTATTTTATATACATGTTTTCATTCACATTGCATCACCTAATTTTATTTTATTTTAACACTTGCTGCGTACTTTTTTTTTTTTTTTCTTGCTTAAAAATCCTACCTACCTTTTTCACTTTTTTTTAACCTGACAGTTATGTTTATTGTAATTACCCCTGTTTGTACAGTGCTGGCAGAGTTTATGCTGACAAAGGGTTAAAGTTTGTAAAGGTGAAATGTTTTTGCCTTTAAAGCAGGGGTGTCGCTGAATTTAATTGTGAGCCGTATCAGCATTAGGATTGTGTCTGTAAGATTAGATGTCCAGCGCATCTCCTCCCCTTACATTAGATGTCAAGAGCAACCCCACCATCAGGAATTGAGTCCCCCACTCTCCCTTTCATTGCAGTGCACCCCCCTTAACTTTATGCTGCTGCTGGGAAGAAGCTGGATGCATTGCTTGAAAGCAGAAAGTGCAGTGTCTGTAGGAGGATCAGAGGAGGGCTAGAGCTCTCCTGCAGCTGCAGGAGAGGTGCGAGGGCCACATGAAATGGCCTGGGGGGCCGGATTCGGCCATGGGCCTTGTGTTTGACATCTGTGCCTTTAAAGTATAACTACAGGCAAAGCTGCCTTCTTTCTTCCTCCCCCTTTTCCCCCCTTAGTTTTAATTAGAGTGGAGAGGGATTAGAACCCCTGCCAGTTTTTATTGCAGTCTTTGGGGGGGTTACAAGTGGCAGCTGGTGTTTTATTTTTATTTTATTGTGGGGAGGTGGAAAACAAGCAAACCCTGTGGCACTAACGCAGTCCCCTCACCACCAACAGCTGTTCTTACCTTGGATGCGGGCGGTGAGAGTGCGACTGCCTCGAGGGAAGGCTGCTTCGATGATTGTGTCCTCCTAAGGCAGCTTCCGCGGTGTCTCCTCCTCATGGCGATTGGCAAATTGGGAAACAGGTTTCATACCTGCTTCCCGATTGGCTGGGAGGAGGATCAGCGTTTTAACAGCGACGCAAAGCTCTGTGTCCTGAGTCCACCATATGTCATATACCCAGTGACCCGATAGGGGACAGCAGCCTTGGATAGATGAATTTTATTTACTGCATATGTGAGTTGGAGAGAATAGGAGGGGTTGCGCCCCTTTTAACTTTATTTTTTATTTTTATCCGTGCATCCCTTCTTTAAAGATACCATGACTATCATTGTATGTTAACCACTTAAGACCTGGACCAAAATGCAGGTAAAGGACCAGGCCCCTTTTTGCGATTCGGCACTGCGTCGCTTTAACTGACAATTGCGCGGTCGTGCGACGTGGCTCCCAAATAAAATTGGCATCTTTTTTTTCCCCCACAAATAGAGCTTTCTTTTGGTGGTATTTGATCACCTCTGCAGTTTTTTATTTTTTGCGCTATAAACAAAAATAGAGCGACAATTTTGAAAAAAATTCAATATTTTTTACTTGTTGCTATAATAAATATCCCCCAAAAATATATATAAAAAACTTTTTTTTTCCTCAGTTTAGGCCGATACGTATTCTTCTACATATTTTTGGTAAAAAAAAATCGCAATAAGCATTTATTGATTTGGTTTGCGAAAAATTTATAGCGTTTACAAAATAGGGGATAGTTTTATTGCATTTTTATAAATATATTATTTTTTTACTAATAGTGGCGATCAGCTTTTTTTTTTTTTTCGTGACTGCGACATTATGGCGGACACTTCGGACAATTTTGACAAATTTTTGGGACCATTGTCATTTTCACAGCAAAAAATGCATTTAAAATTGCAGTTTGGGGGTTAACCACTAGGGGGCGCTGATGGGGTTATGTGTGACCTTGTGTGTTTCTAACTGTAGGGGTGTGTGGCTGTAGGTGTGACGTCATCGATTGTGATTCCCTATATAAGGGAACACACGATCGATGCCACCGCCACAGTGAAGAACAGGGAAGCTGTGTTTACACAGAGCTCTCCCCGTTCTTCAGCTCGGGGGACCGATTGCGGGACTCCAGCGGCGATCGCGTCCAGCGGTCGCGGAGCTTCGGACCGGGTCGCGGGTGCGCGCCCACGACCCACGGCTGGGCATTATGCAATCACGTACAGGTATATGATTGTGCCCAGCCGTGCCATTCTGATGACGTATATCGGCGTTAGGCGGTCCTTAAGTGGTTAATGCACTTTTAAAAAACAACTGTCCCTCAGGCTGTCTCCTGTTCACATTACCATCTATTCTGAAGAATAACAAGCTGCTTTTATAGAGTCTCATGTAGACCCCTTTCACACTGGGGTGTTTTCAGGCGCTTTTAGGCTAAAAAAAAAAAGCACCCCGAAAAACAGCTCCTCTGCATTGAGGGCTTTCACACTGAGGTGATTAGCTGGCAGGACGTTAAAAATGTCCTACAAGCCGCATCTTTGGAGAGGTGAAGGAGTGGTGCGTACACCACTCCTCTGCCGCTCTTGCCCATTGAAATGAATGGGCAGCACGGCCAAGCCGCATCTTTGAGGCGTTGTAGGAGCAGTGAATACACCGCTTCTAAAGCACCCTTGCCCATTGAAATCAATGGGCAGCGCCACCGAACGGCCGGTAAAGCGCCACTGCAGCAGCACTTTTTGGGCGGTTTTAAGCCTTTTTTTTTGCCGCTAGCGGGGGTTAAAAGCATCCCGCTAGTGGCCGAATGGTGCTAACGCCCCCACCGCCCCAGTATGAAAGGGCAAATTTTAAGTTCACATTTTTCAGAAAAAGTTAACCATACACAGACCTGGGGATTGAAAAACCACGCTATTCTTACTCTCCTTTCCCTAAGACCTTTCACACTGAGGCACTTTACAAGTGCTATAACGCTAAAAATGGCGGCGCTTTACCGCCGACTCCCCCAGTGTGAAAGGGCTCTTAATAAGCCAAGACGTGAACTAATTATTTTAAAATTAGTCTCGGAGGATTTTCTTTGTTTTCTTTTGTCATTATTTTTTATTTATTTTTTTAGTCTACCCCAAAATATACAATGGGAAGATTTTACTAAAACTGGAGCAGCTATGCATGGCAACCAGTTGATGTCTAGCTTTCTCAGCTAAACTTTTAAAAATGAAAGTTAGAAGCCGATTGGTTGCCATGCACAGCTGCCTGAGATTCTGGCTTTTCCAGTCTTTGTACATCTCCCATCATAGTTTTGTTGGGATGGATTGGGTTGTTGTTTGATGGCAGATTTACAGTAGATACATGTATTTTGGATTTTAATTAGAAATGGTTGAAACAATGTTTTTCATGCATTTTCTTGCAATTCTTCCCAGCACGGTTCCATATTTTTACCACAAAAGTTAACCAGCATAGCCTGTGATTATTATTTTTTTTTTTTTATATAACAAAGCAAAATGGTAATGCTCAAAGTGATGTGCATTTTGCTTTAGGGCAGCTTTATTCTTCTTTTAATGCTACATTGTGACACACGAAGGGGGAAAAAAAAATTAGCATTCAGATAAGAGCACGTTAGGTTGGCAAGAATAAAAACTGGCACAATGGTGACTCTTGTTTTTACAGGTTTGCAATTGTTAAAAAAACAAAAAAAACTATAAATTATGTTTTCATTCAGGTGATAAATGTAGCGTGTGTGTGCAAAAAATTCATAAAAAATTATCGATCATGGAATTAAAAGGTAGATAAGTGCCTTACTCAATACAATGTACAATATGGCTCCTCTCCTGCCACGTGGAATGTGGTGAGAGCCAAACTGCCGCCTCAACACTGCTCCTGCCGCCAATCCATCTGTTCATCATTCCATTTATGAGATTTTATTCATTTGTTGCTTTTGTATCTTTCAGTAAACTTTCAAGTGCTGATTATCGCCATGTCTGTGGTGTTGGGAGTCATCCTTATATGTTTCGTCGTCTGCTGCTGTTACTGTTGTTACTGCAGGAAAAGCTCGAGTACCAGGCTGTAAGTACCACGTTAGTTGATAGTTTTGCTTTAACTGAACATTTTCTGATACCTGTAAAGGTTCTCCTTTTTATCCAGGGCTTGATATAGCTAGTAGTAATTATTCACCTTCACCCAGACTTGGTTTGTAATGTTGAAGATGTTTCGCTGCTCATCCAAGCTGCTTCTTCAGCTGAGAAAGTTACTTGATTGTGGAAAAACTTTGATTGTCTTCATTAGATTTAGTAGAGCTTCCATAGGATTTTTCACAATACCTTTCCCTAAATTGATGTAGACCTGGGTGAGGCAACCTTTGAGTGGTGGAGATCTACCTGGACAACATAGAAAAGATCAAAGATCACCGCCAAGTTGGTATCTGAGCCACCATTGGGAAGAGTTGCCAATACTTCCCCAGAGCAAGAAATCCCTCCACCGTTGGGGACACAGACAGAGATTTAAGCAGGCCAATCATTATACTTTTATTTATTCAGCGGATAGAATTTAAAAAATGAAAATGTTATTCCCCCATTAACACAATCTGATGGAGGAATCACTCCTGCAGTGCTATTGTATTCCACCAGTGGTGAGCCTCCCCAGCATGCAGCGTATAATGATCATTGTTGCCCACTATTGCCAGAGGCGCACCAATCGATGTGATGTCTGTGCGATGTGAAATTGGCCATACAAACTGTGTGGCTGAATTTGCATCGCATTCGGACCAAACTCGTGCGGGACCTTTTTTATTTTATATATATATATATATATATATATATATATATATATATATATATATATATATATATATATATATATATATATATATATATATATATATATATTGGGGCTGTTACTGATTAAAATTTTCGTGTTCCATTTTTTTTAATTGACTGACTAATTTCGAACAATTATAACGCACATACGTTTTTTTTTTTTTTAGATCACCACCATATATAGTCCCCACTGTAATATCCACAGACATCTCCCCCCACTATAATATCCACAGACATCTCCCCCCACTGTAATATCCACAGACATCTCCCCCCACTGTAATATCCACAGACATCTCCCCCCACTGTAATATCCACAGACATCTCCCCCCACTGTAATATCCACAGACATCTGTAATATGGTCCACAGACATCTCCCACCACTGTAATATCCACTGTAATATCCATAGACCTCTCCCCCCACTGTAATATGGTCCACAGACATCTGCCCCCACTGTAATATCCACTGTAATATCCATAGACCTCTCCCCCCACTGTAATATGGTCCATAGACCTCTCCCCCCACTGTTATATGGTCCATAGACATCTCCCCCCACTGTAATATGGTCCACATCTCCCCCACTGTATAGGAAGATTAGAGCATGCTTAGTCTTACCAGAGAAGCCGGCCGAACACGAGCAGTTGAACCTGGGTGATGACGTCAGCGCCTCGCTCTAGGCTCACCTAGGACGCTGCCAGGTGGACCAATATGGCCGCCGCTCTGGGAGCTAGGCCGAAGCCGCAGCCTTTCCTATGGCCGAGGCAGCAGCGGAGCTCCATGGATCAAGTGGTGTGCCGATCCGCATATGGTGACCCATTCGGATCACGGATCATTTACGATCCGTTGCACCACTGGTACAATCAAAAGAATTTTGATCGATCAAAAAAATTAAAGATTAATCGAGAAATTAATCTTTAATTTCTACAATATATATATATATATAATATTGTCCACACCAAATTCGGATCGCATACCCATGCAATCCGATTCCTGTCCGAATTCACAGTTTGCACTGCGATATGCGAACCATTCTGGGGGTGTCATTAACTTTGTATTGACACTCTTCAGTGGTTTGCAGAGGCAAGTGTGGACCGCCGGCGATTCAGGTGCGATGTGGGAACCTGCACTGGATTCGCAGGGTTTCCCGCATTGCATCAGTGTGAACCTAGCCTGAAGGTGTCAAAATAATAACAAACAAAAACAAAAGTAGTTAATATTATTAGTTAATAGAAATAAACGAAAATCGTCAGGAAAATTATAATTGAATGGAGAAGGGGAATAAATATATTTTATTTTTTTTGCTTGTCGGGTTGCTTTAACCCTCCTCTTATGTTAGCTTTCTGTTACTATCCATGATGTTAACGGGTCGGTTTTGACCTGTGTCTTAAATCAGCCATAAAATACCCTCTCTGAACAATTATTTATCATCCAATTTTTGTTTCTTACCTCTTGGTTACCTTGTTAGGCTTCTTTATCCTTGAAAAGATTGGTTTTAATATTTTTGGTGTGACCCCTTAGACCTTTCTTTTGATAGCATACCTCTCATTTTCAAATTTAAAAAATGGTAAAATAAACCTCAATAGAATATTATAAATTGGTCCTATGTTTCTTTACTTTATTTAGAGAAGCAGACAAGCAGGCAAAGAGATAGGCCCCTCCCTAACTACAGTTCACAGGGTTGAGAGGTGATTGGCTGTCAGTGTTACTAAGCAAAGAGAGTGTTTATGATTTCAGTTTTGGCACTTATTAGTGTCCTATAATCCTATATTATAACTGGGTCAGAATTGACCCTAACACCATAAACGTCTTAATTTTCACCACAGTATTTTATAATTTAGTGAAAAGGATTCCTTTTCTTTTACATTGTTTAAATAGAGGTTCCTGACAAAGTAAAAAAATCTTGATGCAATAAACAAATTTATGTGATACTTACAGACATTCAAAACCTGAAAACGGGTCGGTTCTGACCCTAACACAAGAGGAGGGTTAAAGTGGATGTAAGCCTGCCACTCGCGTGTGTATGTGTGTGTATGTATGTATGTGTGTGTGTATAATATATATATATATATATATATATATATATATATATATATATATATATATATACACAAGCCTCCTGCATGTATCCCTACCTTGCCAATGTCGCCCCCTTCAGCAGTAGGAGCCCCCCGGTGGGAGAAGTCCTGATGTCACAAGACTCCCCGCCCACCTCTACACTCTCCTACTCTTCAGTCACACTGATCATGCCCCATGATGAGTAACATCCAGTCAAAACTCAGGAAAGGCACCACATGACTTCAGCATGCCCAATCATGCTGAGGTGTGGAGCAGCCAATCCTGGGAGAGCTGGAGAAGAAAGGAGGAGGGGATGTGAAGCTGGAATCGTAATGCACACTCTGCCCATTCATGAGGTAAAGATATCGGATGTCGGTCACAGCAGTGGGGGATGTGGCGGCACAAACTTATCTGTGTGTGTGTGTGTGTGTGTGTGTGTGTGTGTGTGTTTTATCTTGCTAAAAAAACACAAGAGGATTGCTCAGAGCTGGATTTAACTCTTCATGGCAAGACTGGGCACAGATGACTTGACACCTCTACTGTACCAGGTAGAAGTCTTCATTAAAAAAACAAAAGTTGAGTTTACATCCACTTTAACTGACTTTATTTGCAGATTACAGGTCGTCCCTTTGATCTGCAGGTGAATGAACAGAAAGATACCAAATTAAACCAATGTTTATTTTGTATTTCTGGCTAAGCAATGTTTTTGATAAACCTTGTCAAGCTTTTTTTTTGTCTTTGACAGCTCCAATTGCCAGGACCTTCTCTGTGTACTCGCCAATGCAGCTGTAATTTATCGGAGCTGAATTGTCATGTACTGGAAAATGGAGGGGGTAGGGTAGTTTGTGTACTGGAAAATGGAGGGGGTAGGGTAGTTTGTGTACTGGAAAATGGAGGGGGTAGGGTAGTTTGTGTACTGGAAAATGGAGGAGGTAGGGTAGTTTGTGTACTGGAAAATGGAGGGGGTAGGGTAGTTTGTGTACTGGAAAATGGAGGGGGTAGGGTAGTTTGTGTACTGGAAAATGGGGGGGGGGTAGGGTAGTTTGTGTACTGGAAAATGGGGGGGGGGGTAGGGTAGTTTGTGTACTGGAAAATGGGGGGGGGTAGGGTAGTTTGTGTACTGGAAAATGGAGGGGGTAGGGTAGTTTGTGTACTGGAAAATGGAGGGGGTAGGGTAGTTTGTGTACTGGAAAATGGAGGAGGTAGGGTAGTTTGTGTACTGGAAAATGGGGGGGGGGTAGGGTAGTTTGTGTACTGGAAAATGGTGGGGGGCGGGGGGGTGTCCCGGCAGCAGGTCAGAAGGACTGTAATTTCTACACACGCCTTGTGTACAATGATGAAATTTGTTTGAGCGTGTGTAGAACACCCATAGTCTGCAGCTGGTTAAAATTAGCTCCATCATTCTTTCATGACCCAACTTGACTCTCAATAAAAATTTGTTCAGGTGATGGTAAAATGGCTTCCTCTCTTTGCATTTCTTCAGCAGGTCCTTTTTGACTTAAAGCCTACATTGTTTTCTGCCCACAAAATGTGACAACTTCTGTCCTATTCTGTCCTTTCCTAGTAGACTGGAAGCAGAAGAAGAGAATCTTATCCGAGAGAGAGAAAGGAGGAAACAGGAATCCCTCCAGAGGTACATTGTTTTCTGTCATTTTGTGCAGCGGATGGCTCTATGAATTATTAAGAACCTCGTTATTTAAACTAGATAAATAAACCAGCGGGATGTCTCCCCTCCTCATCGGAGGTGCGGGTGACGAGACTGATAAAGTGACAGCGCCGTGTTCTGTGATGACGTCAATAGATGGGTGTTTTAGGTGATGAACTAGTACATTTATCCCGGATAATTGACCTCTCAATGATGGGAGATGCAGACTTGGGACTGAAAGAAGTGACACATTTTTGATTTTATCTACCGTACTCTTTCCTGTTTTTCAGTCTATGGCAGCTTTGAAAAAACTGAAAACCAATAGATTTATAGGAGCCTCTTAAATTATTACTTTTTGAGTATAGCAGGGAAGAGTTAGAACCTCTATTGATAAGGACAGGTTAGCACTTTTTGAGAATGGCACCTTTCACACAGGCCTTCCATTCCTCTGTTACATAGTTGGTCAGGTTGAGAAACCACATAAGTCCACCTAGTTCAACCAATAAAAAAAGAAAAAAAAATGAAAATATAGTAAACCTCCTTATACACAATCCTATACTCCATAAATGATCCAGAGGAAGGCAAAAAAAAAAAATCCCTATGAAGCATGATCCAATTTGCTCCAGCTGGGGGAAAAAATCCTTCCTGATCCCCCTCAGTAGGTTGTTGTATATTACCTGGATCAACAATATCTTCTGTTATTTTCCAATAATCCTATATAGTGTGTATCACCATTTCGACCTGTGATTTAGATGGATCAAAAATTAACTTCAATGTATCCCTACGATTGTAAACAAATGTGCGTCTGTTTACATCTACTTATGTAGCACCTTCCCAGCTAAGTTGCTAGTCAGGTTAGGTACATTTTGTTCTCATGGCTTTTCTGTAATCAGTGGAGTGGCTTGTGATTGCTTTGGTCTGCTCTGGGCTCTGCAGGCTGTGGGTTTGATTACTTCCCCCTGTCTTCTGGAGGCTTTTAGAATGTATTGGGCGGAAGGGGCAAGTTTAATGGCCTGAACATTTACGTGGCCCCAGCCAATCCCTGTCTCTTTAAATAAAGTGCAAATCATGCTCCCCTTCAGTTGTGGATCCCTATATTATAAGAGTCACAAGCACTTTATATTGTCCTGGATATGCTGGCACCTGTAGTCCTCCTTACTTGCTATGGGCCAGATTCACAAAGGAAATACGACGGAGTATCTCTGAGTATCTATGCGACTGATTCATAGAATCAGTTACGCATAGATAGCCAGGAGATCCGACAGGTGTAATGGACTTACATTGTCGGATCTTAGGATGCAATACCGCGGCCGCCGCTGGGAGGAGTTTGCGTCGTAAACCAGCGTCGGGTATGCAAATTAGGAGTTGCGGTGATCCACGAAGGTTTTTCCCAACGTCGCAAGTGTTCGATTTCTGTCGCAAAGATAGGGCACCTTTTAATATGGTGGAAAAGTACTCCACCATGTTAAAGTATGCCCGTCTTTCCCGCGTCGCTTTTGATTTTTTTGAAATTTTTTCTTTTTCCCGGCGTAAGTGCTTTGTTGACGTCGCGATTCACAAAACATCGGCGCGTCGTAATTTCGCGCAAAGCACGTCGGGAAATTTGCGACGGGAGCATGCGCAGTACGTCCGGCGCGGGAGCGCGCCTAATTTAAATGGTACCCGCCCCATTTGAATTGGGCCGCCTTGCGCCGGACGTGTTTACGATACACCGCCGCAAATTTCCAGGTAAGTGCTTTGTGGATCGGGCACTAAATCGGAAAACTTGCGGCGGTGTAACGTAAATGGGTTACGTTACGCTGCGCCCAAGCTACGTGAATCTGCCCCTATGTTCCCCAGTGGTGTGACATAACGCAGTATTTTTTCTCATAGGCAGACATAGAGGATGGCTAAAAGATTCAAATAGCGTAATTCTGTTAATTAAAATAGTTGACAAAGCAGTTACACTCACTTGCACATAAAGAAATGCAAGCAAAATGCCGAACCAGAAGTTTGCATTAGCGTGTCTCACATGAGCCGGAAATGACATTGCCACCCGCTGTCACTTGATGGGTTTCTACCCTCCCACAGGGCATTATCCAAGGACTGCGGGTGGTGACGATATTTCCAGCCGGCGAGGCGCACGCTGATGCGAACTTGCGGTTCGGCATTTTGCTTGCATTTCTTCATGCACAAGTGAGTGTAACTGCTATTAACAATCATTTTATTTAATCCATTATTTAAATAAACAGAATTGCACTATATGGATCTCCTTTGCCATCCTCTTCATGTCTGCCTATGAGTAAAAATACTGCACAATGGCACACCACTGGGACACACAAGCAACAAGGAGAACTACAAGTACCAGCATATCCAGGACAATATAAAGTGTTTGCCACTCTTAGGCCTCATTTCCACTGGCGTTTTTACAGCCACGTTTCTGAGCATTTTTTACAGCTTTAAAACACCTGTCCATGTTATTCTATGGCTTCATTCCCACATAGGTGTTTTTGAGCTGCAAGTGGCATAGACATTTCTGAGCTGTAAAAAAAACACGGGACCAGGGCGTTCTGAAGCTCCAGAGTAGAGCTGTAAAAACGCCAGACGTTAAAAAATGCTCAAAAACGCGACCGCGGCATTTTTAAAGCTGCAGCTCACAAAAAAAATTTTTTTTTTTTTTTTTACAAAATAAACATGGACAGGCGTTTTTAAGCTGTAAAAAAGGCTAACAACAGTGGCTGTAAAAACGCCAGTGGAAATGAAGCCTTATAATATAGGAGTCCACACCATTCGGTGACTGGGTGGGCACACTGAAGGGGATCATGCTTTGCACTTTATAAAGAGAAGGCACTTGGCACTTTAAAAATTGCACGATTGATTATCACATTCTGCATGTATGAAGATACAAGGATATGGACTCATTTTATGAATGACATATGTTTATGTATGTATTTATAATTACTTTATCTCACATAATTCATTTATTAAATTTTATTGATCAAATGTATTTATCTTGAGTACACAAGTTGGGATTTGTTTTCATGTAACCAGCGAACATCAGTAATTTATGGCCATCTAGTATTGAATCTTTGCCTGGTTTTCCTGTTCTAAATGCCTGTAGAACTGCATTTTGATCTGTATAATCCAGATATCTTACTATAATCGGGCAAAGTTTTTTGTGGTCTGGAATGTTGGGACCAATTTGATGAGCCCGTTGCACTTTACATGGATTTGAGAGTCCCAGTATATTGGGAAATTTTATTTGAACAGATGGACAGCAGCATGCCAGCTTTGTAGGATTCTGGCAGCCCTACCAGGTAGCGCTCCAAACCTCTGTATGCAGTTTTTGAAGTTTTCCGCATTTTCTTTAGGCTGGGTTCACATATATGTAAATTGGATGCATTAAAAATCACATCCAATTCGCATGACATGTGAATGTGACCGGCTCTCAATGGAGCCGGTTCACACATATCCGGGGGGCCTGAGTGTGGTTTCAAAAAGGGTCCTGTGCGGTTTTTGGGTCCGGTAGAGGTGCGATTTAAGGCAAAAATTTGTAGCTATATAAAACCTGGCCTTAAACCCCATACACGTTGGCCTGCAATAATTGTTGAGTAAGGCTAGACTGTCTGAGCCAGAGGAGTGAATGTTGCTGTTTGCCTGGCTGGGCTGCTACTACATTTGTGGTAAAGAACCCGAGACAAAATCACCCCTGGTGGGGGTGAGCGCTACACTTGCATCTGAGTCTGTTCAGGTTTGTCAGACTGAATGCAGTTTGTTCCCAGGTCTGCTTTTGCGAACCTGACCAGATGTGTGTGGATATAGACAGACGCGTTTGTTTACATCCAGCCACCCGTAATGAATATATGCGTCTGTTTTTCCTCTTATCACATGATTGAGAAAAGAGTGGGATGGATATGGATGTTCCATGTGACCTTTATTTCCATGCTGATCCAATTTAGCAGGGGATCAGTCTGTGTGCCCATGTGACGGCACCCAGTGTTTCCATTTGTGCCTGTGCCTTCTGTCTCAACTACATCCCTGACAACCTCATCTCCTACCGGTATTTTTTGTATGGGTGTGGCAAGGACAGGAAGTAAGGTGAAAGTCCCCCCCTAAGCGGGCACAGACAGAAATATCAATTTATGTGGAATTAATCAATAAAGGCTTGTATGGAGATATATATAATATAATTTAAGCATCATACAGCTTTATTAATTATGCATTTAAAATAATGAGTAATTACTTGTATAGGTATTTTATGCACTGCTCAAAAAATTTAAAGGAACACTTTTCAATCAGAACTCCTGGGATATTGATCTGGTCAGTTAAGTAGCAAAGGGGGAGGGGTGTATACAGAGGGGGTTATTAATCAGTTTCAGCTGCTGTGCTGTCAATTGAAATTAACCGGTTCACTAGATGGGCAACAATGAGACGACCTCCAAAACAGGAATGTTAAGGTGTCTGCCATATTTTTTCCCCTACGCCTCTTTTCTGACTGTTTTTCACTAGTTTTGCATTTGGCTAGGGTCAGTGTCACTACTGGTAGCACAAGGCGATACTTGGACCGTATAAAGGTTGCACAGGCAGTCCAACTCCTCCAGGATGGCGCATCAATACGTGTCATTGCCAGAAGGTTTGCCGTGTCTCCCAGCACAGTCTCAAGAGCATGGAGGAGATTCCAGGAGACAGGCAGTTACTCTAGGAGAGCTGGACAGAGCCGTAGAAGGTCCCTAACCCATCAGCAGGACCGGTATCTGCTCCTTTTGTGCAAGGAGGAACAGGATGAGCACTGCCAGAGCCCTACAAAATGACCTCCAGCAGGCCACTGGTGTGAATGTCTCTGACCAAACAATCAGAAACAGATTGCATGGGGTGGCCTGAGGGCCCGATGTCCTCTAGTGTGCTCTGTGCTCACTGCTGGACACTGTGGAGCTCGATTGTCATTTTCCATTGAACACCAGAATTGGCAGGTCCACCACTGGTGCCCCATGCTTTTCACAGATGAGAGCAGGTTCACCCTGAGCATATGTGACAGACATGAAAGGTTCTGAAGAAGCCGTAGAGAACTTTATGCTGCCTGTAACATCGTTCAGCATGACCGGTTTGGTGGTGGGTCAGTGATGGTCTGGGGAGGCATATCCATGGAGGGACGCACAGACCTCTACAGGCTACACAATGACACCCTGACTGCCATTCGGTATCGGGATGAAATCCTTGGACCCATTGTCGGACTCTACGCTGGTGCAGTGGGTCCTGGGTTCCTCCTGGTGCACGACAATGCCCGGCCTCATGTGGCGAGAGCATGCAGCCAGTTCCTGGAGGATGAAGAAATTGATACTATTGAATGGCCCCCACGCTCACCTGACCTAAATGCAAAAGAACACCTCTGGGACATTGTTTCAGTCCATCCGGTGCTGCCAGTCTGTTCAGGAGCTCAGTGATGCTCTGGTCCAGATCTGGGAGGAAATACCCCAGGACACCATCCGTCGTCTCATTAGGAGCATGCCCCGATGTTGCCAGGCATGCATACAAGCACTTGGGGGCCATACAAATTACTGAGGACCATTTTGAGTTGTTGCAATAATATTTCAGCAAAATGGACAAGCTTGCTGGATAATTTGTTCACTTTGATTTTCGGGGTGTCTTTGAATTCAGCCCTCTGTAGATGGATAATTTTCATTTCCATCAAATGATGTGCCATCCTTTCATTCCCAACACTTTACCCTGTCCATATTAGTATAGATATCCAGCATGAGATTTTTGCCCATTGAGATCTGATGTGTTTTCAAAGTGTTCCTTTAATTTTTTTGAGCAGTGTATTTAGTTACATTGGTCAGTGTAATTATGTATATACCATACCTGGCCAATGCCCGTGGAAGCTGGAAATTACTGATCTGGACACCGCTACTCCACTGGCTTCCAGGTCCCCTGCTGGGCAAGAACACAGGTGGTCTTGGCATGGGTGACGTTCATAGAATGTTTTGCATTTTCTAAATGTGTGCAAAGTGTTCTCTGACTGGGCGAGGTGGGGTGATGACATCAAAGACAGAAGGAGGGCAGCACCATCTAAGTGCAGCATTATTAAAGGGGAGTTCCACCCACAATTTCACTTTTTAAATATAAATACCCCTGTAATACACAAGCTTAATGTATTCTAGTAAAGTTAGTCTGTAAACTAAGGTCCGTTTTGTTAGGTTGTTACAGCATTTAAATAGTTTATAATCTAGAAATAGACCGTGGGCATCATGAAGCCAGACTGTATGACTTCCTGGATTTCAGCTTTGCATATCTCGCACATGCTCAGTGCACAAGCAATGTAATAGGTTTCAGTCAGGTTTGCAAGGACTACTGGGAAACATGATGCCTATCCCAGAAACCCTTGCAAATAGCCTAGGCAAATAAGGAGGAGGAAGTAATGAAGGACTACAAAATAAAGGTATTTACAAGCAACAAATTAAATAAAAATTGTCCATTCTGAACACTATGAGATTAGAGCATGCAGCACAGACAAACATAAAAAAATGGGTGGAACTCCACTTTAAGACATTTTATTCCATAAAAAACAATTGGTAACTCTCAAGATGTATGAGATGTCAGCGCATGTGGGATTAATAATATGGTTCATCCGCTTGTGGGGAAGACTATCTTCTCACTGGTGAAGAGGCAGCTGATGGGTCCAGGGATGCTGGGGATTCCAGCGCTTCCAGACACTCAGGATGGCTCGCAGACACCGGTGTACGTCACTTCTGGTTGGAGACAGAGCAGGGAGGAGCGCACGTTCGGAGCATGATCCTGATAGTTAGCCTGATGAAGGCGCACGCATGCACTGACCTCTTGCATCTTGAGTTACCAATTGTCTTTTTATGGAATAAAAGGTCTTGATGCTGCACTTGGATGACGCTGCTCTTCTTCTGCCTTTGCCTTCCACAGTGTTACTTCTAGCCTGTCACGAGCCGGCAGCCATCCACAGTCAGCTTATCTAAGAACACTTCAACTGTCCTTGTGCCATAAATGTACCCCCTCTACATGAACTCGATGTGAAAGAGAGTTCTAATTATCCACTCCTCTCTTTATTCAGCTGATCGAGCGCACATGATCGAATGTACTTTCTCTGGGGGCGATGACATCGCCCTTTCCATTTTGTCCAATCATAGAAAGCTTTGCATTTTCGGAATGAATGCAAAGCTTTCTCTGAATAGTGCCCAAGCCTAGCGGCCAACCTCCTGTGTACAGAATGCAGGGAATGTGGGAGGGACCAGAGCCAGCAACTGACAACTGAGGCGCAGGGTGCTGTAATGTTTTCAGGAAGCTATGTACAGCACCCTGCCAGCCTCCGCCACTAGCTGTGATCCGTCTGTATTGCTTCGAGAAGCAGAGAGTGAGTGAGTGAGAAACTTTTATATAGCGCAACACATGCAAACTGAATCGCCTCTGGGCGCTTGGTATCCATTCCCTGGGCCCTCAGAAGAGATGGGTCTTGTTCTTTCTCCTGAAGGCCAGGTGGTTTACTTCCAATCGGATGGTAGTTGGTAGAGTGTTCCACAGTCTGGGTCCTTGGACCGCAAATCTTCGTTCTCCTTTGGACTTGTATCTGGCCTTGGGTATCTGGAGTAGATTTTGGTTGGTGGATCGCAGAATGCTCTTGGGATTGTGAGCTTTTAGTTTCTCGCATAGATATTGGGGGGCATTTCCTTGAACACACTTATGTGCTTTGAAAGTGATTCTGTCTTTTACGGGCCACCAATGAAGGGATCTCAACGAAGGTGAGATTGATTCCCATGTTTTTTTCCCAGTCACAAGTCGAGCGGCCGTATTTTGAACGACTTGCAGACAAGTGATTTGGTATTTTGGGAGTCCAAGATAGAGGGCATTTTCATAGTACAGTCTGGAGTTGATAAGTGTCCCCACTACGACTGCTATGTCTTTTTTTTTTTTTTTTTTTTTTTTGAGAGACCCAGTGGTGACACCACTGGGTCTAAGATATATAGTATGTATCAAAAAAACATCTTTTATTAAAAATAAATAAAAAGACTTGGCATGTTCTTGGATGGGAGAGATCTGGGAAGGTCTAATATCAACCAGTGGTTTTCACCCTTGTCCTCTACCCCCAGCAGGCCATGTTTTGGGAATATCTCTTAGCTGTCCAAAATACCAAGCCATTGACTCGGATTTAAACTACCTGTGCAACATTAAGGAAAACCTGCAAACATGGCCTGTTGGGGCTACCTGAGGACAGGGATGAGAACCACTGATATAAACCAACAAATAAATCTTCAGTTTTAGGCCCCTTTCACATTGGCGATCCGTTCAGGTCTGCCTGTCAGTTTTTCATCAGACCTGATCCATGAATTCCTATGGACCGGTGGGTGTAAAAGGACTTGTGTCTGTTTACACTTGCCTACCTTTAATCTGATCTGGTCCACTAAGAAAAACTGGAAGTGGATCCATTTGCCTTCGTCTAGTCAGATCGGGGGACAGTTAGATGTAAACGGATCAGCTGACCAAAGTGGATTCCACCCTGTGTGAAAGGGACCTTTTAAAGGGGTTGTAAACTTCTGGCAGTCACCAGCAGGGCTGAGCCACACTGTGTGTGTCTCTAGACCCACGCAGCCCAGCTCAGGATTTAGCCCACACATCTTCAGTGATGGGAAGCAAATTGCCTTTGGGGCAGAAGAGGATCCCGGAAAGCCGGTGTTCTGTCGAGTAATGCCCGCTATAGAGAAGTGTTTCTCCATCGAATAGTGCCTGGAACGAACTGCACATGCGCCATACGTCATATCACAACAGCTGATTTTACGATCAGCTAGGCTGACTTAACTATGGTGCATGCGCACATCGTAGGAGGTATCCCTCGGTGGGAGATACTATTTCACTGGCACAATTGAAACCTATGCAAACAGCGGGCGGAGACTGTAGTTCTCAGATTGTGCATCGCTGTTGAGGGGTGGCTTTACAGTGGGCTGATGGTCCGGTTTTCTGTGTTGCAGGGCGGGTTTGCTGTGTTGAATGGCCGATTTTTGCCTGTGAGAAAGGGCGGGTTGCAACACGGACAAAACCAGCCCTACAACACAGCCACATGCCGCCCTCCAGTAGCAGCGATGCACAATCTGAGAACTACGGTCTCCCTCCGCTCTATGTATAGGTTTAAATTGTGCCTCTACGATGTGCTCTGTGCCATTGTTCTGTCAGCCTAGCTGATCGGCAAATCGGCTGTTATGTTCCATACGACACATGCGCAGTATATCCTGGGCACTTCTCGATAGCGGGCACTACTCAACAGAACACCGGCTTTCCTGGCTCCTCTTCTGCCTCAAAGGCAATTCGCTTCCTATCACTGAAGATGTGCGGGCTCAATCCCGAGCTGGGCTGCGTGGGTCTATAGACGCACACAGTGTGGCTCAGCCCTGCTCTCTGCTCACAGGATTTAATTGACAGCATCAGGAGCCAATGGTGCCTGCTGCTATCGGCAAAGCCTGTGAGACTGGGGAGAAGGAGAGAAGACCTGCAGTCAGGTAAAGTATACTGGATCAATAAAGGACTTTGGTAAGTTTAAGGGGGATAATACCCAGCATTGGGGTTTCTCCTTCGTTCATGGATGGACACAGCCCTAATCTTGACATAGGCTATCTCCCACTATCTTAGGAGTGACTATGCAGAAAGTGTTAACTTCAAAGCTGGATCGCCCCGCCCAGGGTGCGGTCCCGCTAACTATATCCTTTCAGCCTGCACCAAGCAGTTCAGTTTTTTTCTGCCTAGTCTAGGAGAAGACATGGCTCCCTTCAGGCCCAAGGCTTGGAGGCTTTTAATTTGGGTTTTTATTTATTTAAGTTTTTTCCTGCGATCTTTGATCAACTGCCGACTGGGCGACAGGCTGGATCCCAGATCCTTGTATTCTTCCCAGTTTCGGCCATCGAGCGTGTGCCGACCATAGCTACGCGCTGGGTCGTCCACGACATGCCCGTCGGTCTACGGGTGGCCGGTGGGCTATACGCTCCATGGCTTGCATTGGACCGGTCTACTCGGCCGAGTCACAGTAGCCTGGTCGACAGCCACCTCCGTTACCATGCGGTAGATGTGCTGTCCAGGATGCTTCCAGCATACACCCACAGGAAGGGTAAGTAGCTACTACCTTGCTTTAGCAAGAAGACAGAGCTTAGTATTCTTGGAGAGGTGAGTAAAGGGCCTTATCCCCCTTCTCCCCTCCTCCCCTCCCTCCCCCCTCCTCCTTAGGCTCTGAGCTAGCTGGTGGGCAGGGGTTCCCCTGGGGAGCTTCACTTGGGGAACCATAAATCACTAAATCAGTGTATAAAGCCTCATAAGAGATTGTGCTTTCCTGTGTGTCTTGCTCCATGCTGTTGGCGGCCATGTTTGGTGTGTCCATGCTGTATTTCTTTACTTGCACAATGTATAAAGCCGCATAGGAGATTCTACCGCTACGAGAGGACCTGCTGTCGCAAGGCCCCATAGGTCATCCTGCTTTACAGTCAATGGCTTTAACGCCATGACCTCTAGGTGCCTCAGAACCACCGTTTGAGAACATTAGGGAAGTTCCCTTGTTGACACTTTCTCAGAAAGTGGTCCTTTTGGTGGCTGTTATGTCAGTTAAGACAGGTTCTGAGCTGGCAGCCTTGTCATGAAAGGCTCCCTATTGAACTTCCACAAGGATAAGGTGGTGCTGCATCCGCAGCCTTTTTTCTTCCGAAGGTCATTTCGACCTTCCATCTCAAGGAAGACATTGTACTGCCATACTTGTGTCCTCATCTGTTGAATCCTAAGGAGACGACATGGAATCCCTTGGACGTTGTCCGAGCTCCGAGAATATACTTGCCTGTTACTGCTCCGTTCCGGAGTTCAGACTCACTGTTTGTTTTGGTGGCTGGTCCCAAGAAGGGCCCAGTGGTCTCCATTTCGAGGTGGACCCGACAGATCCTGATCAGGCTTACGCCATAAATGGTCGGGCGCCTCCCTATCACGATGCATTCGTCTAGGGCAATGGTGCCTCTTGGGTTTTCCGACATCTAGTGTCTGTTTCCCAGGTGTGTAAGGCGGCGACCTGGTCACCCGGCCACACTTTTACTAAACTTTACAAGTTGATGTGAGTGCGTCTTCGGATGCTTCGTCGGCCGCAAAGTTTTGCAGGAGGCTGTTTAGAGTTGCAACTCCTCAGTTGAGGAGCTCTGTTTTGTTTTGGGGTGAAGTTTAATTTATGCTTCCCACCCCTCATTTTGACACTGCTTTGGGACGTCCCACTATGTCAAGATTAAGACTGTGTCCATCCATGAACGAAAGAGAAAATAGGATTTTATGCTCACCGAGTTCATGGATGGACACAGCACCCACCCCTCTCTTTTTTTAAAGTTTGTACTGCTTGCTACGAACTGAACTGCTTTGTGCAGGCTGAGAGGATATAGTCAGCGGGACCGCACCCTGGGCAGGGTGGTTCAGCTTTGAAGTTAACACTTTAATCCTAGTCACTCCTTAGATAGGCTATCTCCCACTATGTCAAGATTAAGGCTGTGTCCATCCATGAACTCAGAGAAAGATTTTGCGGTGAGCATAAAATCCTATTTTTTGCACATTTATACTTAGGTTGTGTTACATCTATCCCCCGCTGGCTCTAACATTAAGTTCTGAGCGATCGAGCACCGCAGATTGCTTGGTTTTTACAGCTCCGTAAGCAGAAAGCTGTCAGCAGGCTTGTTTAGAGGCTGAGCTGGGTGGCGGTCCAGGCATGTAGGTGGATCCTGACCCCAGTGACGCGATCTTCCCCAAGCCTGGACCAGCTCTGTGACATCAGCTGACAGTGGGCTTCAGCCCGCTGTCTGCTGATAACTGGTCACTGGCGTGCAGAACGAACTGCACTCCTGGTGATCCACAGGAGAAGTACAGCCAAACAAGCTTTGGCAGTACTTTTCCTTTTTTAAGGAAAAAAAGCCTTTAGTGTTTACAACCACTTTAAGGTTTGTGCAAGCGTTTCTTTTTGAGGGAACAGTGAGCCTTTTACATAAAGAAGAGGATAAGGAGCGTGGGTGGCCCTGTTTATAAACTAAAGAGAAATTTTAATCTATTTTATAAGATATCAGGTTGCAGATTGAAGTGGCATGGTCATATTTAATCAAGAAACTTTATACAGTATAATGGGTTGTGTTGTAATTGTATTATGCAGTTTTTCAGTCCACCTGTGATACCCTTTTATAGACTTCCAGAGAAGTTAAAGAGGAAAAATAAAAAGCACAGCTTGTGGGTGCAGCAATAGATCAGATGGCGTGTGCTGTGCCGGCCCAGCTACGAGTGTTTAATGTTTATTTACAGAAGCATAATAGAGGATGGATGCATTCAGGCTGCACCTGCCACAATGTGATTTGGTGTCCATTACCGCGATGGACAGCGCGTCTCAACAGTTTAAAAATGAGTAGTTCCAGAGTATTACTTACCCTGTATAATGATCACTGCTGTACATAGCGACTTGCAGGAACAGATGGCAGTCGCTGTACTGTTCCCATTTCCAGCCCTGCTGTTCTGTTTATTCACAGCTCGAGTGTTGATATAAGAAAACCTTTTCATGCCTGATGGCGTAATGCTGCCGAGTGGATTTGTGTGCCCAGGGCCACTGATCGAATGCACACCGGGTCCCTCTGTCCCTCATTCCTCCTCATTTGTCCCTCATTTCTCCTCATTTTTGTTCTGATCTTTACAGATGTATATAAAATGCACCTTTTTTATCTACCAAAAAGTGTTTTCCAGTGCTAAACCTTTCATCCAATTTCTAAATTGCTACATTTGTAAATTCCAAAAGCCAATATAAAGGAATAGTAGCGGTAAAAAAGCACCTGTGGGTATAACCAATCTTGTTTTTTGTGTACGATTCTTCTTTAAGGGGGGTGTGTCTTATGCCTACATACTTTTGCTGATAGGTGTCCCTCATTCCCATCTCAAAACGTTGGGAGGTATGCTTTTAGAGAAATGCGACGTTCCAGTCACTGGGAAAACTGACAAGACCACAAAGAAAATGGACACTTAACCGCTTCCGGACCGCCGCATGTACATTTACGTCGGCAGAATGGCACGGACAGGCACATTAGCGTACCTGTACGTCCCTGCCTAGACGTGGGTCGGGGGTCCGATCGGGACCCCTCCCCGTACATGCGGCGGTTCCCGTGGCTTCAGGAGCGATCCGGGACGAGGGCGCGGCTATTCGTTTCTAGCCGCCCCCCTCGCGATCGTTCCCTGGAGCTGAAGAACGGGGAGAGCCGTATGTAAACACGGCTTCCCCGTGCTTCACTGTGGCGGCTGCATCGATCGTGTCATCCCTTTTTATAGGGAGACACAATCGATGACGTCAGACCTAGAGCCACACCCCCCTACAGTTGTAAACACACACTAGGTGAACCCTAAATCCTACAGCGCCCCCTGTGGTTAACTCCCAAACTGCAACTGTCATTTTCACAATAAACAATGCAATTTAAATGCATTTTTTGCTGTGAAAATGACAATGGTCCCAAAAATGTGTCAAAATTGTCCGAAGTGTCCACCATAATGTCGCAGTCACGAAAAAAATAGTTTATCGCCGCCATTAGTAGTAAACAAAATAAAAAATAAAACTATCCCCTATTGTGTAAACGCTATAAATTTTGCGCAAACCAATCGATAAACGCTTATTGCGATTTTTTTTTTCACCAAAAATAGGTAGAAGAATACGTATCGGCCTAAACTGAGGAAAAAAAAATGTTATATATGTTTTTGGGGGATATTTATTATAGCAAAAAGTAAAAAAATATTGCATTTTTTTCAAAATTGTCGCTCTATTTTTGTTTATAGCGCAAAAAATAAAAACCGCAGAGGTGATAAAATACCACCAAAAGAAAGCTCTATTTGTGGGGAAAAAAGGACGCCAATTTTGTTTGGGAGCCACGTCGCACGACCACGCAATTGTCTGTTAAAGCGACGCAGTGCCAAATTGTAAAAACCCCTTGGGTCATTTAGCAGCATATTGGTCCGGTCCTTAACTGGTTAAAGCAGACCTTCCTCTCTCATGTGACCACCAATACTAAGGAATGTGTCATGAGACAAAGCCTTGCCTAATAAATAGATTGATTAGTGACTATATATAGTATTGAGTAGTGACTATATAAGGGTCTGTTTGTATAAAGCAGGTCCCCCCTTAACAGGAGTGCAAGGTTAGTAAAATGTAGTGTGGGGGAATGATGGAAATGGGGGGGGCAGTGGCATCACCAGTGTTAATTTCGGCAGCAAATTTAGATTTTAGTTTTAGTTTTAGGACTAAAATGGCATTTTAGTCCAATTTTAGTTTTCTGCAATTGTTTTAGTTTGTCATATTTAGTCGACTAAATCTCCAGGACATTTCAGTCGACTAAAACTCATGTTATTCATCTAAAATATAATGGGTGTAGGTAAATTGTAATGCATTTCTGTACAATTTCCAAACTCATTGGCCCGGATTCACAAAGCACTTGCGCCGGCGTATCTCGAGATACGCCACATAAGTGCAAATATGCACCGTCGTATCTATGCGCCGTGCCCACAAACTGAGATACGCCTAAAAATAGGCTTCATCCGACCGACGTAACTTGCCGGCGTATCGTGGGCGCATATTTACGCTGGACGCATGTGGCGCTCCCATTGATTTCCTATTCAAATATGAAAATGAGGGAGATGCGTCGATTCACGAACTTACTTGCGCCCGGCGCATAATATACGCGGTTTGCGTAAGTCGTACATCCGGCGTAAAGTTATTCCCCATATATTACCTTCACGTCGTAGGCAGTGATCCGGCGTATCTTAGGGAGTAGTTCCGACGTGATTCTGAACATATATGAAGAAAAGTATACCGCTCTATAAAACAATTAATCCCCGTTGCTTCCGTCCCAACAAACCAAGAGGGTGCTGGCTGTGCTCAATTAGCATGGGATGAAAGAAAAATCCTGGATCGCCGCACTCCTCAAAAAACGATGTCTTTATTCAAAACATAAAAAAAAAAAAATGCAAATGGGAAAAAACAGCCAAAATCCATGCAGTCAAACAAGAAGTGGACTAGGAAAAAAGAGCTGACATGTTTCGCATCATATGATTCTGAGCATGCGTCCACGGGACGGCGCATGCGCCGTTCGTTATTCGTATCTTTATGGCGCTCGGCCCATCATTTGCATGGGGTCACGCCTCATTCGCATGGCTCACTTCCACTTACGACGACTTGCGCAGATTTGGTGGCAAGTGCTTTGTGAATTCGGTGCTTGCCTCTCTGCGCTGCGTCGGCGTAGCGTAAAGAATATACGCTACGGTGGCATAAATATGCGCCGATGTATGTGAATCCGGGGCAGAATATACTGCTGGAGTGAAAAATCTAATATGTTATTATTTATGGTATTGAGGTAGGATTCTAGGAACACCACAGACCAGTGTTAATTTTGACATCAAATTTCAATTTAGTTTTTAGTCTACACACGACCGTTTTTCATGACGAGAAAAATGCAATTTTTTTAATTGGTCATTAAAAACGATCATGTGTAGGCTCCAGAGCATTTTTCTCAACGTGAAAAATGGGCATTAAAAATTTAGAACCTGCTCTATTTTTTCTCGTTGTTTTTCACGTCGTGTGTAGGCTTTAACGACGGGAAAAAATTGCGCATGCTCAGAAGCAAGTTATGAGACGGGAGCACTTGTTATGGCAAAACTAGCGTTTGTAATGGAGATAGCACATTCGTCACGCTGTAACAGACTGAAAAGCACGAAGACAGAAAAGCGCAAATCGTCTCTCGCCAAACTTTTACCAACACGAAATCGGCAAAAGCAGCCCCAAGGGTGGCGCCATCTGAATGGAACGTCCCCTTTATAGTGCCGTCGTACGTGTTGAACGTCACCGCTTTGCTCGAGCATTTTTTTTTCACGATCGTGTGTGTGTGTGCAAGGCAGGCTTGACAAGAATCGCGCCGATGAAATTTTTTTTCCCCATGACATTAAAAACGGTCGTGTGTACACAGCATTAGTCTTTTGACTAAAATGCAATTTTAGTTTTAGTTGTATTTAAGTCATCTCAATTGTTTAAAGCGGGGGTTCACCCTATGAACAAAAAAAAAATAAAACATTTTCTTCTAGCATAAAATTAGGCATAGGAGCGCGAGCTACAGTATGCCTGTCTTGATTTTTTTAGCGCGGTACTCACAGTGCAATCGTACATTGAAGATACCGACTCCCCGCGGGGAATGGGCGTTCCTATCCAGACGGAGGATGATTGACGGCCGGCTCTGGCATGTCACGCTTCTCCGGAAATAGCCGAAATAGGCTTGGCTCTTCACGGCGCCTGCGCATAGTCTGTGCGCAGGCGCTGTATAGCGCCGTGAAGAGCCGAGACCTACTCCGGCTGTCTTCGGGAAGCGTGACGTGCCAGAGCCAGCCGTCAATCATCCTCCGTCTGGATAGGAACGCCCATTCCCCGCGGGGAGTCGGAATCTTCTATAGAGGATTGCACTGTGAGTCCCGTGCTAAAAAAATCAAGACAGGCATACTGTAGCTCGCGCTACTATGCCTTAATTTATGCTAAAATGTTGCTATGGAGGGTGAACCACCGCTTTAAGGCTGCATTCACACCTGAGCGTAGCGTTTTGCGGCATTTTTTACCGCGATTTGCCGCGACAAAACGCATCGTTTTTTTTCCGCGATTTTTTACAGGTCTAGGGTCACCAATGTATAACGCCCAAACGCCAAAATTCGAGCGACAAAAAAGGGTCCAGAACTTGTTTGGGCTTCAGGCGTTCGGCGTCGGGCGTTTTGTAGTGGAGATGTGAACCATCTCCATAGAGAATAATGTATTTTTTCCCCTCTAGCGTTTTGGGGCGTCGCGCTTCAGGCGACAAAACGCTCAGGTGTGAATGCAGCCTTAGCGTTAGTCGTATTTTGGTCGATTTAAAACCATGCTCACTGTTGTATTTGTGTTCTTTGGCTCCTTGGTTGATCAGCTTCATGGACTCCTGTACACCCATTTAAAGATAATGCAAGAAAACAAATCCCAAACAAAACAAGTATAAATCCTTCAATTTAATATGAGAAAAAGTTTCTCGGTAAAAGCCGTGCTGGAAGATTTGCAAATTGTTCTTTGCAGCTTTTTGTTTTATAGTCTTTCGCATTTGTTCTGCATATATATATCAAAAATTCATTAAAAGCTCCGTGTCAGGGGGATGTTATGGATTTGCATCAGACTTACAATCCTCTCTGAAAACTGCACCGCCACCTTCTGCTAATTCATTAAACCTGACTTGTTTCCCGTACCGTTTATTTACAGGCGAGATCGGAGACTGTGCTCCGCGGCGCCCTGCGTGACAAAATGTTTCAGCGCGTTAATCTGACAATATTGTAAATTCTGGGTGAAATTATGACGGGCTTTAAATAAACAAAGATATTTACGCCAATGCGGTGCTGTTACTTAGCTAACAAATGTACTAATATTTCCCAGAATGCAATCGGGCACTGAAGAAGTTGATCGGGTTATTGTTACATAAGGAAGCTATAAATCGAAGGGATTCGGAGGCAGATTTGTGTATATTTAGCAGGTAGTTTTTTTTTCTTTTACTTTTAGGACTTAAAGGGGTTGTAAAGGTAAATAAAAAAAAAAAATCCCTAAATAGCTTAATTTACCTTAGTGCAGTCCTCCTTCACTTACCTCATCCTTCTATTTTGCTTTTTGATGTCCTTATTTCTTCTGAGAAATCCTCACTTCCTGTTCTTCTGTCTGTAACTCCACACAGTAATGCAAGGCTTTCTCCCTGGTGTGGAGAAAGCCTCTTGAGGGGGGAGAGCAGGAGTGTCAGGACGCCCACTAACACACAGCCCCTTTCTCTATCTGCAAAGTAGAGAGCGTACTGACCCTCCTGCTTCCCCCCTCAAGAGGCTTTCTCCACACCAGGGAGAAAGCCTCGCACTACGGTGTGTAGTTACAGACAGAAGAACAGGAAGTGAGGATTTCTCAGAAGAAATAAGGAAATTTAAAAGCAAAATGGAAGGATGAGGTAAGTGAAGGAGGTCTGCACTAAGGTAAAGGAAGCTATTTAGGGATTTTTTTTTTATAATAACCGGGTAGTGAAGCCGCAACGCTTCATTTCCTGATTCCCTCACCGAGGATGGCAGCGGGGGCAGCCGAGACACGGGCGATTGCTGCAGTATTTGGGTGGACCTCCGTTTTAATATTTTTTTTTAATTTTAGCTAAATGCTAAAATAACTCCTTTTTATAAGGCTCCATGCACACTGAAGCTAAAAAAAAGCTATAAAAAAAAACATCAGTAGCTTTGCAAGGGAGCCTTTCAAAGTTTCTTAGTGTTTTTGCAATAGCTTTAATCAGCGTTTTTCAGTGTAGCTTTTTTTTTTCAATTGATAAAAAAAAAGCTAAAAACCGCTGGCGCTAAAGTTTTTGAGCGTTTTTCGGCGTTTTTTAGCGTTTTTTCCCCGCTGAAAAACGGCACTTTGAACACAAATTCCGGGCGTTCAGAAAAAAGCCAATAAACTCCAAACGTCCAGGTGTGCATGGGCACATAGGCTAACATTGAGTTCAGTTTATGGGCTTAAAAAAAAAAGCCAAAACGCCAATAAACTACAGTTTTATCAGCTTCAGTGTGCATGGAGCCTAAAACTACTTTGCAGAAATTACCATTTTTTTTCTGTTGGAATGTGCCAGTCCAAAACGACTTAATGTTTTGTCATATAAAAACTAATTTTCCGGTGAAATTTTATAGAAATTATCATGCAAAAAAAAAAAAAAGTAACAAAAAATTAAAGGCTGTAAATGATTTAAAAATCAATTTTCTGTTCATTTTTCTCTCTAATTAATATGGTTCTGTCTGTCTTTCCGTGTCTGTGAAAGGTAATGTGATTGTATATGCAAAGCAGGAAAGTTAATAATTCATGCAATCATTTTTGCAAACACGTTAATTACACGACATGTTCCTCCATCGGCGCCCGAGTCGTGGCAATAATTGGGTGTAAGATTACGCTCCGTCATTGTGATCTTCCCCCCCTCTGTACATCTCTCCCGATGACTTCTCTACAATGTTATTATTATACCGGTATTTTACAGAACAGAAAAATTAATACTTGCGCAAAGCTTGCCAATTAATAGAGCGATCGTCAAATGAGGTGACTTATTAGGTGCTCCCGGCACATGGTGGCCTCCATAAAAACGCTCCTTTCAGCACCGGCAGACACAAAATTGCAGTTTAGGGAAAATTGCCGATCTGTCACTCTGTGATTTGCCGACTCCCTTGTCCGGAGACGCTTCTGCGCAGGAGGGCAATGCTGGCGAGATTGAACTTTTATTTGGAGAATATATTGCTGCTTCTTGCTACTTGACCGTGAAAGTTACCGAAATAAAACTATTATTCCTCCGGGCCTGGAACACGATTTTAGATACTGTGCAGTTTTTTTTAGGAGTTTATAAAGAAGAAAAAATCACCATCGTGCTTCTTGCCAACAGCCCAACTCTGGAGACATTCAAAAGGCCCGTACACACGATCGGATATTCTGACAACAATTGTCCGAAGGACGTGTCTTGTCGGATAATCCGACCGTCTGTATGCTCCATCGGACAATTGTTGTCGGAATTTCTGACAACAAATGTTGGCTGTGCATGTTCTCAAATTGTCCGACAACAAATGTGTTCCGTCTGATTATCCGACCGTGTGTACACAAGTCTGTCGGACTAAAGTATAAACACGCATGCTCCAAACCAATGCCAAGACAACGTTGGCAGAAGTTGCGCAAAGAGTGGCGCTAAAGAGCAAAAAAAATCACATAGTATTGTGAATGTTGGCTGAAAAAGTTCTGCCGTCTGTATGCAACACAAGTTCACGGCCAACTCCCTTTGGACAAAAATCCACGTATTTATCCGATGGAAATCCGATCGTCTGTATGAGGCTTTAGTGTTACTAAACCCACAACAGTAAAATCAGTCTGTATATGCAGTAAAGCATGCGTGTTATACTCACTGGGGAACTTAAGGGGTTAATCCTCTGCATTGTGTTTAAAAGGATAATTGATCCTGTCTCCTCTGATCCTCTCCTTCTTTCACTGTCCCCAATCCATCTGTTGATAATGCAGAGCCTTGGGGGGTACTCTGCACATGCTCAGTTTGGTGTGTATTGCTAGAGAGTGTTTGCATGTCTCTTTATTTTTTGTTTGTTTTTTTGGGGAGAGTGCATGTGATCAGCACAGGGCCAATCAGTACTGTCTAGACAGAAGTTCAGGGGTAATGCAGTCTCATAGGACAGTCAGTGTCTCATTAAAGCTTGTTATGCCGCGTGCACACGATCATTTTTCGGCATGAAAAAAACGTTGTTTTTCAAAAACGTCATTTAAAATTATTGTGTGTGGGCTTCACATCATTTTTCAGGTTCTGAAAAACGACAAAAAAAATGTTCGAACATGCTGCATTTTTTTAACGTCGTTTTAAACTATGTCGTTTTTTGGGTTGTAAAAAATGATCGTGTGTGGGCTAAAAGGACGTAAAAAACCCGCGCATGCTCAGAAGCAAGTTATGAGACTGGAGCGCTCCTTCTGGTAAAACTACCGTTTATAATGGAGTAAGCACATTCATCACGCTGTAACAGACAGAAAAGCGCAAATCGTCTTTTACTAACACGGAATCAGCTAAAGCAGCCCAAAGGGTGGCGCCATCCAAATGGAACTTCCCCTTTTATAGTGCCGTCTTACGTGTTGTAAGTCACCGCGCGTTGCTAGACAATTTTTTTAAAACAATGGTGTGTGGGCAACGTCGTTATAATGATGAAGTTGGGAAAACGTTGTTTTTTCGACATGCTGAAAAACAACTTTTTTTTTTTTCATGCCAAAAAATGATCGTGTGTACGCGGCATAAGAGTTGTCCTTCTCCTCTGATAGAAGACTGCTATATACTGCTGATGAGAACTTCTTCTTTTCTTTTTCTTTTTTTTTGCAGTTTATATTTACTAAAATAATTGTTTTCATGTACTTTGGGAGAACAGGTATAGTAAATGCAGGGTCCTGGGTTTATTAACACTTTTTAATTCTGGGTTCAGAGGTCAGGGGTTTGTGTCACTTGTGGTCGCCCGGACAGGAAATTAGTGGAAATCCCTTCTTAAAGCTGAACTCCGGCCTTCCCATTAGTTTTGCACGGTTGTACAGGCTCCTCTCCTGTACTGAATCGGTTCATTCTGATTTTACTGCACACTGTTTTAATTGCTTCAGCTTCTAATGCATTGTGAGAAGCTCACAGAGCCCAGCTGGTAGACATTCAGCATCATCTGAAACTTTCTAAACAAAGGGACAATTTACAGTCCTTTTAGACTTCACAGGGGGCCAGACTAGGGTCAGTTGGTGTAAGCAATGTCCCATGGCTGGTGTCTGTGGGAGGATTTGTGCCCCATGGCTGGCGTCGGTGGGAGGGCTTGTGCCCCATGGCTGGTGTCGGTGGGAGGGCTTGTGCCACATGGCTGGTGTCGGTGGGAGGGCTTGTGCCCCATGGCTGGTGTCGGTGGGAGGGCTTGTGCCCCATGGCTGGTGTCGGTGGGAGGGCTTGTGCCCCATGGCTGGTGTCGGTGGGAGGGCTTGTGCCCCATGGCTGGTGTCGGTGGGAGGGCTTGTGCCCCATGGCTGGTGTCGGTGGGAGGGCTTGTGCCCCATGGCTGGTGTCGGTGGGAGGGCTTGTGCCCCATGGCTGGTGTCGGTGGGAGGGCTTGTGCCACATGGCTGGTGTCGGTGGGAGGGCTTGTGCCACATGGCTGGTGTCGGTGGGAGGATTTGTGCCCCATGGCTGGTGTCGGTGGGAGGGCTTGTGCCCCATGGCTGGTGTCGGTGGGAGGGCTTGTGCCCCATGGCTGGTGTCGGTTCGAGGGCTTGTGCCCCATGGCTGGTGTCGGAGGAAGGGCTTGTGCCCCATGGCTGGTGTCGGCGGAAGGGCTTGTGCCCCATGGCTGGTGGTGTTGGCGGGAGGGCTTGTGCCCCATGGCTGGTGTCGGCGGGAGGGCTTGTGCCCCATGGCTGGTGTCGGTGGGAGGGCTTGTGCCACATGGCTGGTGTCGGTGGGAGGATTTGTGCCCCATGGCTGGTGTCGGTGGGAGGGCTTGTGCCCCATGGCTGGTGTCGGTGGGAGGGCTTGTGCCCCATGGCTGGTGTCGGCGGGAGGGCTTGTGCCCCATGGCTGGTGTCGGCGGAAGGGCTTGTGCCCCATGGCTGGTGTCGGCGGGAGGGCTTGTGCCCCATGGCTGGTGAGGGCTTGTGCCCCATGGCTGGTGGTGTTGGCGGGAGGGCTTGTGCCCCATGGCTGGTGTCGGCGGGAGGGCTTGTGCCCCATGGCTGGTGTCAGTGGGAGGGCTTGTGCCCCAAGGGCTGGATGAGGCAAACAAAGGGCCACAGTTTGGAGACCGCTGATTTGGCCCAGTCGGACTGCCCCTTTCATTGAATTTCAGTCATGGCGGCTTAGCATCACATGTGGGCATTACTCAGTGCAGTCTGTATGCAGATACAGCCTGGGAACCCCAGCTCCTTCAGACTGACATGCACCCATCAATACATTGTGGTGATTTTCCAAGAGCCAGCATCAGGCCTGAGAACTGTTAGGTGGAATTTTTAAAACAGGGTGCTGTGATGTTTTCAGGAAGCCATGAACTGCACTCCACCCCTCTATCCATGATCTTTCTGCATTAGAGAGAGACACTGAGACCCAGTGATGTTACTTGGTCCTGAATAACGTATGTAATGAAAACCAGAAGGTTGTCATTTAAAATGTCATTTATAATGTTGACGGAGGAACCAGGAAAGACAAAATATAAGTGGTTTAACCTTCATTTTTAGTCCTCGTTCACGCAGACATACCGATCTCTACAGCGGTCGTCGGCCATCTGGGTTGCAGGGGCCTGCAGACAGCCTGTTGAAATCAATGACAAGCAGCTGGCTGCTTGGACCTCCATGAACCTCTACGCACTTCCCAGAATGCACTTCCCAGCCTTGTGAGTCTGATTTCACTTTCTGATCCATGCATTGGACCTGCATAGATGTGCGCTCCAGGATGCACATGGAGGTCCGTGTAGCCAGCTTCTTATCATCGATATCAGCAGGCTGCCTGTAGACCCCTGCATGGAACACCTGTGCAACCTGGACGGCTGCAGATGGCAATACCCATCAATCATCATGACTAGCAGATATGCTGCGAAATGTATTCACATATATGCGTGATATGACCTGTGCCTATATTTAGTGAAAAAATGGGAGGATTTGTCATATTCATACACACCATGCATTTTTGTCATCTATGGACTTTTGTGTTGGACAATTTGTAGTATTTTTTTAAAGCACAGGAGCCTAGAACACCAGGGGTGTGTGTGTGTGTGTGTGAAAAAAAAAAAAAAACTTTTTTTTATTGGCAAGGCTAAAAATAAAGGGCCAGATTCAGAGAGAATTACGCTGCGGCGGCGTAACGTATCCCATTTACGTTACACCGCCGCAAGTTTACAGCGTAAGTGCCTGATTCACAAAGCGCTTACCTGTAAACTTGCGGCGGTGTAACGTAAATCTGCTCGGCGCAAGCCCGCCTAATTCAAATGGGGCGGGCACCATTTAAATTAGAGGCGTTCCTGCGCCGAACGTACTGCGCATGCTCCGTCTGGAAAATTACCCGACGTGCATTGCGCTAAATTACGTCGCAAGGACGTCATTGGTTTCGATGTTAACGTAAATGGCGTCCAGCGCCATTCACGGACGACTTGCGCAAACGACGTGAATTTTCAAATTTCGACGCGGGAACGACGGCCATACTTAACATTGGTTAGTCCACCTAGAGGGCATCCCTAGTTTTACGCGGCGTATCTCGACGGAAACGACGTAAAGTTAGAGCGATGGGACGTTCGTGAATCGCCGTAACTAGTCATTTGCATATTCTACGCCGACCGCTATGGAATCGCCACCTAGCGGCCGGCCTAGAATTGCATCCTAAGATCCGACGGTGTAAGTCAATTACACCTGTCGGATCTTAGGGCTATCTATGCGGAACTGATTCTATGAATCAGCCACATAGATACGACAAACGTATCTCAGAGATACGACGGCGTATCAGGAGATACGCCGTCGTATCTCTTTTGTGAATCTGGCCCAAAGAGCTTTTATTTCTCAACACTGTGCATACAAAAAAGGGTGACACTTATCTGTGGTGAGCAATGACATGATATACACAGGACTAGGCACTTGTATCTTTAAGTTTATCAATAAGCTGCAGGACGGACTGTATAAACCTATGTTATAAAAAAAAAAAACTTGCCCACTTGTGATCACTCTGTGTAGTAATAGGAAGAATAATACCAGATATTTTCAGTGGACCCTGCTGGTGAAATCTAGTATTGCAGTGTGGTACAATGACTCATGCTCCTGTAATCCAGGTGTCTTTCTGGGAAGAGCTTATGGTATATATGCATACAGATGTCACTTCATATCCTTGTCTGATTTTGTGTTAAATTTCTGTTGCAGGAAGAATGAGAGGACCATAAAACACAATGAGATTCGGAAGAAATATGGTAAGTTGTGTTTTTTTTTTTTTTTATTTGTTATGTAAGTTTTATGCTGTTTTGAATTTTATCTACAAAATGTGGTATTCCTAAATTTAAGTGTAAATGAAATGCTAAATATGTACCTGAACCAGAACTCTTAACATATATGGCAGGCTGTGTCAGGTTGTTGGATATCTGGCCCATTTTGTAATTTTAGGTACCCCCCCCTCTGCCCCAAAATACCTGGGTTATAAGGTTTTTAGGTATTCATGTTACACACAAATATTGCAAGCAATATGACCATCGGTGCCAACCAGAAATGGTGAAAGTTCCTGCATACTCAATTTTTTTTAATGACAGAATTTAAGTATGCTTCAAAAAAAATCTTGATAGGAATGCCATCACATCACCACTCCCCCCTCCCCTCCATATCACCACCACCATCATTCTACATTCTTACTGGTTGCTGGGTTGGGGGAAAAAATGATGCTGCTTTTAGTGATCACACTTTAAAAAAAAATAATAATAATACTAAGCGTTTACCACACAAGAGCTGTGTACTGCGTCCGTTCAATACATCAAGAAGAATTTCCACTGCCCGGAGAGGAACCAAGCCATAGTGGATGGACATGGGTGTTGAGATTCACCTGGATTTGTTTTGATGTTTACCTGTTTGCTTACCTGAGCATTACCTATATCCAGGGGCGGACTGACCATTCGAGCACTGCCCAAGGGCCCCATGCCACTAGGGGGCTCCATAAGGGTTGCCAGCCTCAGTATAACCAGGGACAGTATGAAAAAATCATTTGTTTGTTTGTTTGTTTTTTTTGTTGTTTTTTTTTATCCCAAGATTATAGCTGCCCCTCCTCTCCAGTACCTTTTTCAGTGTGTGTATTCTGTGTGTATGTATAGGTTAGGCGGTCCTTAAAGGGGTGGTTCCCCCTAAAACACATTTCTAACAATAAATTCGTAAGACCCGTTACACTGCGGGTAGGCTTTTTTTTTTTTTTTAAGTACATACCTCGATCTCGGCGTTTCGTCCCTTGTCAGTGGGCGTTCCTAGTTGATTGACGTTCCTCGGACGGGCGCATACGTGACATCACGACTTTCCGAAAGAAGCCGAACGTCGCTGCGCATGCGCCGTATAGAGCCGACTCTATACGGCGCCTGCGCAATGACGTTCGGCTTCTGTCGGAAAGTCGTGACGTCACGTATGCGCCCGTCCGAGGAACGTCAATCAACTAGGAACGCCCACCGCCAAGGGACGAGAAGGCGAGATCTCGGTATGTACGAAAAAAAAAAAAAAAAAGCCAGCCTACCCGCAGTGTAACGGGTCTTACGAATCTATTGTTAGAAATTTGTTTTAGGGGGAACCACCGCTTTAAGTGGTTAATACTGCATAGTAAACTCGGGCCTACATTGGCCTTGTAGGATTATACGTGCTACTAAGGTCAAGGGGGCTCAGACCCGGGGGTGTCTAGTCATGGAGCCCAAAGATTTTCTAATTCATTACGGCAACCCCTGTGTAGCACTGCATTAGTTGGACACCACTCCATTCCTGGGCATATGGAGAAAATTGATGGGGAGCGCAGATTATGGGAATTTTTGTGACACCCCATCTAGCCTTTAAAGGAGCCCTTTGGAGGACTTTTTATCTTTCTTGACTAGAAATGAAACAAAATCATGTCACCGTCTAAATAAATGAAGAAAAAAAAAAACTGTTCAGCTGACCCGAAGCATCATTAGTGGAAGAAAAGAAAAATGGATGGGCAATTAGAAATGTGCTGGATGAAGGGCGCTCGGATCCTGTAGGGTGTACCCTGTGCTTTCTGTGCGGAGGTTATTTGCGCACAAGATGATTATCTCCTCAGACTGATGACCCGCTCTGCCAGCACTCTGGTACATGAAAGGAAAATGTAAAACATCTGCTAAGCAATCACAACTTGCCATGTTTATCAGGTTAGAAAGTGTGACCTCAGCAGATCTTGGTTTCTTCTTTCTAGCATTTAACTGCAGAATGGCCTGACTATGTATGAGTCGTAGTCGTATATCTCCTCTATTGGGTTCAGGAGCTAGACTTTCTAAAAAAAAATAAGAGCGCTCTTAAATGTCTTCGCTACTTTATTACATTGAGGAAATTCTAACACGTCGGCAAGTATAACCTTGAGAGCTCGATTAGAAACCCCAATGTTGCTCCAATTTAAATTTCCTGAATGATGTTTGGGTAAACTTAAAAAAATAAAAAAATATAAAAAGCCGCCCGACCCCCCCCCCCCCCCCCCCCCCCCCAGCATTCCACTAGATGTGAATGCTCACAGCCCTCCATATCCTACAGCAGAAGTCTCCAAACTTTCTAATGGAAATTGTCCTAAAGCCTTTAGGGGGGTGGACTGTGTCTAGTGGGCGTAAACCTACCTGATCTTTGATATTAGGAGGAGAAATAGTTGGTATGAGTGGGAGGACATATGCCCCATCATTGGTGTCAGTGAAAGGAATTGTGCACCATTGGTGGTATCCGTGGCAGGTGTATGCCCCATTGTTGGTGCCTGTGGCTGGAATCAGGGCCATCTTAATAGCATCATGGGCCCCTGGGCAAAGTAATGCTCTGGGGCCCCTACAATGATGACAGTGCAGGTAAACAGACATCAAGTAGGTAGGAGGCAGACTGCCTCCCCTGTGTAACCATCACTCTGTACCATCATGGGGCCCCCAATTTCAGGGCAGCGTGGGCTCAAGGACCAGCTGCTTAGGGGAAAGTGCAGGGGCCCCACATGCAGTCTGGGCCCCTGGGCAGTGCCCAGGTGTGTTCTCTCATTAAGACAGCCCTGGCTGGATTAATGCCTCAAGGGCCAGATAAAGGCAAGCAAAGGGCCGCCATTTGGAGGCTACTGTCCTATATGTATACAGAAGCTGAAAGCACTCAGTTGGGTGCCTTCCTTTTTATATGGTGAATAGTAGGTCATGTTGCTACCCACGCTAATGATTTGTTCTTTTCAGCAGTTCATATTGTTTTGGTGGGCACAGTGGCTGGTAGCTGGACTATAAAAGTGATGACTTTTGAATTGTAAGCTGCTGACTCTGGATTAACCAAAAAACATTAATAAAGCCGTGCTTGTACTTTAAAGGGGTTGTAAAGGTAAAAAATTGTTTTCCCTAAATAGCCTCCTTTACCTTGGTGCAGTCATCCGTCACTTACCTCATCCTTCCATTTTGCTTTTAAATGTCCTTATTTCTTCTGAGAAATCCTCACTTCCTGTTCTTCTGTCTGTAACTACAAACCGTAATGCAAGGCTTTCTCCCTGGTGAGGAGAAAGCCTCTTGAGGGGGGAGGGGGCGGGCAGGAGTGTCAGGACACACTCTACTTTGCAGATAGAGAAAAGGAGCTGTGTGTTAGTAGGCATCCTGACACTCCTGCTCGCCCCCTCCCCGTTCAAGAGGCTTTCTCCACACCAGGGAGAAAGCCTTGCATTGCGGTTTGTAGTTACAGACAGAAGAACAGGAAGTGAGGATTTCTCAGAAGAAATAAGGACATTTAAAAGCAAAATGGAAGGATGAGGTAAGTGCAGGAGGACTGCACTAAGGTAAAGGAAGCTATTTAGGATTTTTTTTTTTTTTTTACCTTTACAACCCCTTTAAGGCCTCATGTACACTGCTACTGGTACACGGACGTTTAGGAGCAGTTGCATTTTTTTTCAACTGCTCCTGAACTCTCCTATGTTATCTTATAATTGCATGTACACAGGGTTGTTTTTATAGTCGTTTCTAGGCAGTTGAGTTTAGAGGCCTTTTCTGGAACGCAAAAAAATGCGTTCAGAAGCTGTGTTTAGAGGTATTTCAAGCGCTAAACGCGGTAACCCAAGTTTTTAGCAGAGTTTCGTTTTATAGACATTTTTCATTTTAACCAAAAAAAAAAGACACAAATGCGGCATATAAACACAGCTAAGCAGCCATTTTTAGACGCCGGTTTTTGGCTGTCAAGTTAAATCGTTCAGGAGAGGTTGAACAATGTCCTGTGTACATGAACCCTTAATCTAAACAAATATAAATACATATAACCAATGTCCAAGTAAGTCTTAAATTAGGTTTGATGTTCAGTGGACCTCACAATTGAAATCAAATGATACGACACCCTGCACTCATCAGTCTGAATTGGCCTCTTGTATAAACAAAGTCAAATGGTGCTTGTTGATGTAATGTACACCACAGGACCAGAGGTGAAGATCGGAAACACTGTGCTAGCAATTAGAGGAATTTCCAAGGAATTACGTTTTTCCATTACCACTCCAACCGATATTACTTTGTACCTTTACAACCCCTTTAAAGGAAGCAATTTTTTTCCCTCAATAGCTTCCTTTACCTTAGTGCAGTCCTCCTTCACTTACCTCATCCTTCGATTTTGCCTTTAAATGTTTTTATTTCTTTTGAGAAATCCTCACTTCCTGTTCTTCTGTCTGTAACTCCATACAGTAATGCAAGGCTTTCTCCCTGGTGTGGAGTGTCGTGCTCGCCCCCTCCCTTGGACTACAGGAGAGTCAGGATGCTACGTTGCAGATAGAGAAAGGAGCTGTGTGTTAGTGGGCGTCTTGACTCTCCTGTAGTCCAAGTGAGGGGACAAGCACGTCACTCCACACCAGGGAGAGAGCCTTGCATTACTGTGTGGAGTTACAGACAGAAGAACAGGAAGTGAGGATTTCTCAGAAGAAATAAGGAAATTTAAAAGCAAATTGGAAGGATGAGGTAAGTGAAGGAGGACTGCACTGAAGTAAATGAAGCTATTTAGGAAAAAGTCCTTCCAAAGCCACCGGACACGCATAGCAGGGCCGTTATGAAGAAAAGGAGAAGCCTTTCATGGAATATAATTGTTTTATTATATCACAAACATTAATAAAATTGGACTTGTGGAGTTATGCCAGTCCCCAGTGTGCTGTTCACCAAAGCAGATGTAAGTGGAAGTCGACCCTACGTGTTTCGTCATTCATGTGCAATGTCCTGGGGTGGATTAACCAGGCATGAGGACCACCCAAACCCTTTATCTATTTTTACTTTCATAAAGGAATAGCATTTAGGCCTCATGCACGCTAGCCCCAATGAGGCCCCTTAAATTTGCCTTTGTGACCATACACACACATTTGTTTAGAGGTAAAAAAAAAATCGCTTACACATTAGGAGCGGAGCGTTTGAGCAGAGAAAAATGGTTGACGCACCTAAACACCTGCAAATGTGTCTAAACGCAAAGTACATATAATAAGCAATTATAGTATGTGCGTATATATGTATGTGTGTGTGTGTGTGTGTGTGTGTGTGTATATGTATATGTGTGTATATATATGTGTATATATATATATATATGTGTGTGTGTGTGTGTGTGTGTGTGTGTGTGTGTGTGTGTATATATATATATTTATACATACCATCGCCAGTGTCCCTGGTCACCACCACACCAGTTACCTGTATTTATTTGACGCTGTACTGCACCAGTGACAGTCTCAAGAAATGAGGCTGTCAGTACATCAGAATTGATAGATTTTCAGATTTATTTACTGTAGTTTGTGGACTTTATAACTTTCCTACAGACAAAACAATATATATCTATTTGGGTTATTTTCACCAAAGAAATGTGGTTAATAAGCGTAGAGCGCATGCACAAGTTTTGTGTGTAAATACAATTCTGGCAGCCAGAACTCCCACATTATAACCAACTACACCACTTACAGATGCTTTAAAACCAACTCGCTGTCTTTGTATACATAAAGTCCTCAGCAGACCTCCTCTTTAAAATGTAATCCAAATACTTAAAACCCTACAAGCGATC
Source organism: Rana temporaria (assembly GCF_905171775.1). Lineage (NCBI taxonomy): Eukaryota > Metazoa > Chordata > Amphibia > Anura > Ranidae > Rana > Rana temporaria. The sequence goes on along the minus strand of NC_053493.1, from coordinate 36,052,068 downwards.
CGTGTGCAAGTCCTAATCCTTACAGCATTTATTAAACTGTCAGCCGACAAGCGTTGTGTCTTCTTAATACCGCCGGGGTAATCTGAATGGCGCGCATGGAACGGTCTGTTACAGTCTTAGGAATTAGCCTTTTGCCTCGTCCGCACAACCTTTTGAAGTTTGTCTGCGTTTATTTATTTATTTTTATTTTATTTTTTATTTTATTTTCACCTCCTTCCTGTTCCGTCTGTTTCGATATGACAAACAGCGCAGCAAAAAAAAAACAGATTCATAAAATAAATAATTTGCTTTCTGAGAACGGGGAACCGTAAAGATACAACATCGCTCTGCTGGGGCTTTTTTTTCAGACATGTCCAACTTAATTCTGTCTTAATAAAGATGACTGACAGAATGAGAAGAAATGTATTAGCTCAGGCTGTGAAGATTAAACCACAAAATGCCAGCTCAGACCCATCTACTGGGAATACGCTAATTTTTTTCTTTTTTTTTTTTTTCTTCGACCCGGCTTTCTTTGTGTAAATTAGATGATAATTTATAGAGGGAGATTGGCTGCCATGGAGGGGGAAAGTGATACAGTCCAAGACTTCTCGGGAGGGTGTTTTATCTTCATATTAAAGGGACAATAACAGTCTCTCGAGTTTCTTGTTGGTTTGTAGCATAGAGTATATCTGTACCAATTTGCCCAATCTCAGGTCTTGTGTCTGTCCATTTATTTGCATTTTTTTTTAATGCCAGCAGCAATAATTACTATGCTGAAAGAAGAATATTACATAACAGTTGGATAACAATGGTTATTTTAACAAAATAATATTATTACATTCCACATTAACCACTTCCATACCAGGCACTTACGCAGCTTCCCGCCCAAGCCAATTTTCAGCTTTCAGCACTGTCGCTCTTTGAATGGCAATTGCGCGGTCATGCTACACTGTACCCAAACAAAATTGGCGTCCTTTTTTCCCCACAAATAGAGCTTTCTTTTGGTGGTATTTGATCACCTCTGCGATTTTTTTTTTTTTGCGCAACAACTAAAAAAAGGCTGAAAATTTGGGAAAAAAATTACGTTTTTATTTTTTTCTGTTAATTTTTTTGTAAATAAGTTTTCTCTTTCAATTACGGGCACTGATATGGCGGCACTAATGGGCACCGATGAGATGGCACTGATGGACATCGATGAGGTAGTACTGATGGGCACAGATGAGGTGGCACTGATTGGCGGCGCTGGTATGCGACACTGATGGGCACTCATAGGCGGCACTGATGGGCACACATAGGCGGCACTGATGGGCACATATAGGCGGCACTGATGGGCACACATAGGTGGCACTGATGGGCACTCATGGGCGGCACTGGGCACTCATAGGCGGCACAGATGGGCACTTATGGGTGGCACTGATGGATACTTATGGGTGGCACAGATGGGCACTGATAGGTGGGCACTGGGCATGGATGGGCACTGTGGGGTGGCACTGATGGACACTGTGGGGTGGCACTGATGGACACTGGGGTGGCACTGATGGACACTGTGGGGCAGCACTGATTTTGCCAGGTTGCCAGTCAGTGGTCCAGGGTGGGCATCCCTGGTGGTCCAGTGTGGCGATCCGAGGGGGGGCTGCGCTGATAAACAATCAGCGCGAACCCCCCCCTGTCAGGAGAGCCGCAGATCGGCTCTCCTCTACTCGCGTCTGTCAGACGCGAGTGAGGAAGAGCCATCAACGGCTCTTCCTGTTTACATCGTGATCAGCCGTCATTGGACACGGCTGATCACGTGGTAAAGAGTCTCCGCCGGAGGCTCTTTACCGAGATCGGAGATGCAGGGTGTCAGACTGACACCCCGCATCACCGATCGCCGCGATGCGCGCGCGCACGGCATGAAATCCTGCAGGACGTTGTGGAACGTCCTGTCAGGATTTCATAACCACTTCCCGGACGTAAATCGGCTATAGGCCGGGCGGGAAGTGGTTAAAGGGGTTGTAAAGGTACAATTTTTTTTATTTTCCTAAATGGCTTCCTTTACCTTAGTGCAGCCCTCCTTCACTTACCTCATCCTTCCATTTTGCTTTTAAATGTCCTTATTTCTTCTGAGAAATCCTCACTTCCTGTTCTTCTGTCTGTAACTACACACAGTAATGCAAGGCTTTCTCCCTGGTGTAAAGTGTCGTGCTTGCCCCCTCTCTTGGACTACAGGAGTGTCAGGATGCCCACTAACACACAGATCCTTTCTCTATCTGCAACGTAGAGAGCGTCCTGACTCTCCTGTAGTCCAAGGGAGGGGGCGAGCACGACACTCCACACCAGGGAGAAAGCTTTGCATTACTGTGTGGAGTTACAGACAGAAGAACAGGAAGTGAGGATTTCTCAGAAGAAATAAGGACCTTTAAAAGCAAAATCGAAGGATGAGGTAAGTGAAGGAGGACTGCAAGGTCCTAGGGTAAAGGAAGCTATTTAGGAAAAAAAAATGTACCTTTTACAACCCTTTTAATAATTATGCTACCAAAATTGGTGTGTGCTGTAATTTGCTTCCAACGGTGCTCCAGTTTCTTCTTGCTGGAGGCTGGCATTTTGTTGAAGCCCAGAGCAGCTACTTCATTATTGGAAAGTCTCAAAAAAACTATTCAATTTCTGTAATTAATTAAAATGCCTTTCCAGCTTTAATTATATGTCTTGGCTCAGCTAGAGAAGATGGCTGACAGAAGCTTTATGGTACTAATGTCCACAGGCTGCTACTGCTGAGGTAGAAATAAGAGAATACCAGGGAGATAAGCGAAGACTCTTTCCTTGTAAATTTACATCTTGTGTCTCCCTGGCAGCAGATTTTGTCCTTTCGCGCCTCCTACTTTTTCTCCCTCCCTATTCTGTGTTCACTTGGCACAGTCTGTCATTCCTGATGCTTCCTTCCCCCTCACAAGCAGTAAATCTTTAGGCTGTCAGCAGATCGGCCTCCTCTAGTGACTCACTGATTATTGCACAATGCCAAATACAAAATGTGCAGGGCAGGGTGAGCTGGTGCATTGCTGGTTTTTAAACCTTTTCTAGGCGCTTATTTTTACTGTTTTACATAGCTATACCTGCAAATAGGGCCAGCATGAAATAACCTATCAGGACTTAATTTTCTCAATAATGTTCCACTTTAAGCTTGCTATACACTAGTAGAATTTTATACAGAAACATTTTTGGCTTTAAGAACATTTTGTTAAATTTTCGAATCATTAGTGGGGTCAAATCAACATTGTTTTCGTCTGCAGTGATGAGAAAAGTCAAAGGGGCAGGGTAAAAAACCTTATGTTTTTTGTTTTTTTTTCAGGGAAATTGTATCCATTCCAAAATTGAATGTTAAAGTGGAGTTCCACCCTAAAGTGGAATTTTTGCTCATTTGTCTCCTCCCCCCTCTGGTGGCACATTTGGTACCTTTTGGGGGGGTGGGAGAGGATACCGGTATCCTGTTCTCACTTCTGGGTCGCAGGGTATTATGTCAGCAACTCGGCTCTCTCCTCCTTCCCCACACCACCGGTGAGAGAGTGCAGTAGTGCCTTGCGCATGCGCAGCAAGGACCCGGCGTGAAGCCGTAATGCTGCAATGCGGCGGGGCACCCGACAGCTGATGGAAACATCAGCTGTGGTGACTACATTGCTGTCCTCCTCCTCCGGTAAGTGTAAGCTGCAGTATGTGTAGCTGCTGGCTTCTAATTTTTGCAGTGGTGGACCTCCGCTTTAAGAGCAAACGAAATTTTGAACTACTTTCGTATAACATTTCTCAAGCTGTCGCATGTAGATATTTTTAATTGAGATTCTAATTGTGTAAAGCCAGTTTAGTAGTGAATAGGGTTTTGTTTGGGAAGTTACATTTATTTCAAAATGGAATGTTAAAAGTAAACAAAATTTTCAAGCTTTAGTTATGTCACGTTCCCTTTTTTTTTTTCGCTTTGACCACTAGGCCACAGCCCTAAACCTTTGTTTTCAGGAAAGTTTAAAATAAGTGAAATGTAAAGAATTGCAACAAAAATGGGAGGAGCAGGTTATAATGCTGACATGATGGGGATGTTTTAAAGCTGAACTTCAGGTAGCAATGGCTAAATGTAGTCTCACGCACTGGCCTTAAAGTGATATTTAAAGGTGGTGTTGTGTGTTGGTATTTAAAAAAAAAAAAAAAAACATGCCTATACTTGCCTGCTCTGTGTAAGGTTTTTACACAGAGCAGACCCGATTCTCCTCTTCTTGGGTCCCTCGCCCCCAGTGGGTTGAATGAAAAAAAACTGACAGCTGCAGTCAGAGCCACTGTTCTAACCATCCAAATTTAGTACAGTAAACTCCCCCACTGAGCTGTTCTGACAGGGGGACAACCCAACCATCAGCGCTCCCTGCCATTGGCTGAGAGCGCTGATCAGGATCCGGTCTGCTGCTGGTTTTCCAGCTGGTTTGGAAAGACTGACATACATGCGGGCCGAATGTCGCCTGTGTTTTTTTTTTTAACCGACAGATGTCTCCCAACACTTAGCCCGTGTGTATGGGGCTTAAAGCGGGAGTTCACCCGAAAAACAATTTTCAACATTAGTTTGAGGCTCATTTTGGGAAGCAGAATCGGGTGTTTTTTTTTTAAATCGAAACAGTACTTACCGATTTAGAGTGAGATCTTTTGCGCCGCTTCCGGGTATGGTCTTCGGGACTGGGCATTCCTATTTGATTGACAGGCTTCCGACGGTCGAATACATCGCGTCACGAGTAGCCGAAAGAAGCCGAACGTCGGTGCGGCTCTATACGGCGCCTGCGCACCGACGTTCGGCTACTTTCGGAAAATCGTGACGCGCTGTATGCGACCGTCGGAAGCCTGTCAATCAAATAGGAACGCCCAGTCCCGCAGCCCATACCCGGAAGCGGCAGAGAAGATCTATCTCTAAAACGGTAAGTACTGCTTCGATTTAAAAAAAAACACCCTTGACAAAATGAGCCTCAATCTAATGTTAAAAATTTAGTTTTTGGGTGAACCTCCACTTTAAGTTAGTTGATGATGATTTTATCCAGGATAAGAGATTTGTGAATCCTGCATTGTTCTTTTTCCCCTTCTGTTCTTCCATTGCGTGTCCCATTCTGTGCTGCCATCTTTATTCCCTTCTTCAGGAGCCAGAGGTCTCTTTCTGGTTCCTGCTGAAAGTTCCGCTTTAAAAGCAGCCATATGATCACAGGTTTTTGGGCACCAATACATTTTTTTCATTGTATTTGAGCCATATCTTTGCAAATGATTTCTGTCTGGGCTCCTAGTTGCCCTACTATTGGTGGTTTCAAAATGGCATCCATTGTGAGGTACTATAAGCTGTGTATTTAGCCTGTCCATTGCTCTTTATTGGCTTGTGTGTGAGCCTGGCAAATGGTAGGTACAGTACATTGTGAGCTTTGAGGGGCTGGTATAAATGATTTGATACGCAGTGAAATATGGTGGCACTATATCATTAAATGAAATCAAAAACTAAAATGGGGAAAAAACAGTCCTTTCCGTGTTCTGCAGTAAGACCATTTACCCAGCTTCAAATATATATCAACATTCTCATTTCTCGTAGTGCAGCCGATCAGCACATTTTTACCTTGACCTGCAAGAAATATTAACGATTACTCAATATAAAGATTGCCACATGGTTAGTGACTGCGGCCGCTCCCGGGAACAAGAGAGCAAAGCAATTTCAAAATGTCAGGTATGGGTTCACGCATGGCTGCTGTATGAGAGAGCGATCTTTAAACAAAGAGGCTCAGCCTGTACAAATAGCCGCAAAGGTCTGCCAGCGCCTTCTCATAAATCCTGGGTTCGGAGCAAACACAGAGACATTGAAATGATCTTGATCGCACCTGTTTCTGAGTGCCCCCGTTTCATTATTACACTATATAACATGGAAAAGCCCGTTTTGCAGCCTTTATTCTTGGTCCACAATGACTTAGAAATGTAATTCTTTTTATATCCTGAGGGCCAGACAGTGAAAAGATTAAAAAAAGACACAGCTAGATGCAGGGCTGTGGAGTCGGTAGATAAATGTTCCGACTCCTCAGTTTTATGTACTTCCGACTCCGACTCCCCGACTCCGACTCCTCTGTATTAATATGCAAATGTATTTTATACATTCCTTGAGGGAAAGAAACGCAACCTACCACAGGACTACTGGCTGGGAAGCCAACAGTCTACTGTATTGCACAGTTTAAGCAAAAGACAAACACAATGAAAACAATCAAGTGGCTGGATAGTAGCAGCAGGCATAAACATCAGGAACAGGATCTTTACCAGTTCAAAAATACAAACCACATTATTTGGTTGTTTTAGAACAAAAACAAAGCTTATCTATAATGAACCAAAAACAAAATCTGTAAAACCTAGAAATGGTTTATATTAATCTTGAAATGTAGTTATAGGCTTAGCAAATGCAAATCAATTCAATGTAGAGTTCTAAGGAAGAGAATTGCCTGTGCCAGATCCTCTTTCATAGAGGCTCTTAAGTCAGACTATTATTTTTAGGGCTGAAAATAATCTTTCGACACTGACTTGGGTGGGTGGCATTGCAGTAACTATTCTGGCCACATCACTAAAGATTTCTGGATAAACAAGGATGGCTTCTTCAACAGTAAGTTTTGATGAGCGATCATACTTTTCAACTTCTTTTAGTGCTTTATAAAACTCCTGTTGGAATTTTTTTATTTGGACACTTAATGGTTCTCTTAACATGCGTTCCCTGTAAAAGCAGAACACAACACTATGGAAAGTATAAGTATTGCAGCTCCTAATTGTGCGTTGCGTGCCATATAGTGAAGCACATGAAAAGCATGCTTCTTCACGGTCACTTAACGTGTTCGTTTTGCGGTTACGTGAGGCACTGCATGCATTGGTCTTTATTCTTACAGTAGAGAAGTCATTAATTATAACTTTTTGTGAATTGGGACATTTAAACTTGCTTTTTTTTATTTTTTTATTCCAATCTAAATTTAGTAGGAGTCGGAGTCGGTGCATTGTTTGCCGACTCTGACTCCAGGTACCCAAAATTTCCCCCGACTCCGACTCCTCGACTCCGACTCCGACTCCACAGCCCTGGCTAGATGTTTTGTTAAGGAGATTTTAAAGGATGATGGACATCCTCTGTTTGAATTGCCTGTCTGTAAAATCAAATATTGTGGTGCCCCCCATTAATTGGATATTTCCTTGGCTATTTCATTGGCTGTGTTACATGCCCCTCCCACCCACTGCAGGTAATATGAGGAGCTCTCCCTTTCTGTGCTTATTTTATGTGACAAAAAGTAGGGAACGAAATTCCAAATTTTGTTGATTCTGTGATATTTCAGCAAAATCCAAGTTTTTTTTTTTTTTGTTTTGTTAATGAAAGTTGTCATTTTTGCTAAATATGTTGGAGTCCACACCGAAAGGAAAAATGAAGGGTGCGATATTCTTAAAGAAGATGTATGGCCAATACTCTTGTGGCCATACTTTCTTTGTGGCTCCATGGAGTGCACTTATTTCTGCACTCTTGTGACCCAGATTCAGCCGTCAGCGGGCTAAAGTCTGCTGTTGGCTAAGGTCGCAGAGCCGGGCCAGGCTCTGCAGGGATCTCGACCTCAGTGTTGGGATTCAACCAGGTGCCTGACTGGCAGCTGTCTCAGCGTCTCGGCACACTGCTCAGAGCCTAAGCCAGCCACTCCAGTGAGTGCTGGAGCGTTGGCGCAAATGCACGCCACACTTTTCACATATTTGTAAAAATAATTGAAAACCATTTATCATTTTTCCTTCCACTTCACAATTATGTGCCACTTTGTTGGTCAATCACATAAAAAAAATCCCAATAAAATAAATTTACGTTTTTGGCTATAACATGACAAAATGTGGAAAATTTCAAGGAATGTGAATACTTTTTCCAGGCACTGTATACTGCTTCACCGTACATGTAGCTACAAAAGACAGTCAAGGCGTGTTTTTTAAATTTAATTTACAGCTTTAATGTAAAATGTATGTAAAAACTTGGTTTGTCCATAGCTGGGGCAATTTACAGTAAGTCCATTCAGTGCATCTTAAGCTAGTGCTGAACTCAAAAAGTGAAGATTTGCTTTCTCTTTAAGGAACATCTAGAAATTCTAGTTGTACCTTGGTAATATTTTTGAAAAATCCACCCTTTTAGCTAAAATTCCTTCTGAAAAATTGTTATGTAAATGTACTTCCTGGAATGCAAATGTGCTATGGCACTCCTGCACTTATAGCAGGATATCTGCAGTGTGTGTGAGATCTAAGGTACTGTTGCCTCTGCCTGCTGGTTTCAGGAGATTTGGTGATATCGCTGCTATTTTGCTCACTGTTCTCCTTGCTGGAGGCTCTGACTTGAGGAAGCAAAGCCCTGCCTCTATGAAGGTGGCTGTCTCCACACAGAGCAAAGAACAAGAAATGGAAAGCAAGTAACAGGGAAACATGAGCTGCAGGTAGACATGGGGTATCATACTAGTGACTAGTCCTATGCCCTTTTTCTGCCATTTTTTTTTTGAGAGGGAGGCACGACATCCAGGTTTCAGTTCCTCTTTGATCTGGGTTTATGTAATCCCAGAAATCTAGATTTTACAGAGCTTCTCACATGTGGGATGGTTGGCGCCTGCTTTCTTAACCACTTCCCGACCGCCGCATGTATATGTACGTCCACAGAATGGCACGTACAGGCAAATGGGCGTACAGGTACGTCCTTGCCTTCTAGCGGGTGGGGGGTCCGATCGGGACCCCCCCGCTACATGCGGCGGTCGGATTCCCGCGGGGAGCGATCCGGGACAAAGGCGCGGCTATTCGTTTATAGTCGCGATCGCTCCCCGGAGCTGAAGAACGGGGAGAGCCGTATGTAAACACGGCTTCCCCGTGCTTCACTGTGGCGCTGCATCGATCGAGTGATCCCTTATATAGGGAGACTCGATCGATGACGTCAGTCCTACAGCCACACCCCCCTACAGTTGTAAACACACACTAAGTGAACACTAACTCCTACAGCGCCCCCTGTGGTTAACTCCCAAACTGCACCTGTCATTTTCACAATAAACAATGCAATTTAAATGCATTTTTTGCTGTGAAAATGACAATGGTCCTAAAAATGTGTCAAAATTGTCTGAAGTGTCCGCCATAATGTCGCAGTCACGAAAAAAATCGCTGATCGCCACCATTAGTAGTAAAAAAAAATAAAAAAAATAAAAATGCAATAAAACTATCCCCTATTTTGTAAACGCTATAAATTTTGCGCAAACCAACCGATAAACGCCTATTGCGATTTTTTTTTTTTTTTTTACCAAAAATAGGTAGAAGAATACGTATCGGCCTAAACTGAGGGAAAAAAAATAATTTATATATGTTTTGGGGGATATTTATTATATTGCATTTTTTTCAAAATTGTCGCTCTATTTTTGTTTATAGCACAAAAAATAAAAACCGCAGAGGTGATCAAATACCACCAAAAGAAAGCTCTATTTGTGGGGAAAAAAGTCGCACGACCGCGCAATTGTCTGTTAAAGCGACGCAGTGCCGAATCGCAAAACCTGGCCTGGGCATTTAGCTGCCTAAAGGTCCGGGGCTTAAGTGGTTAAAAATTTGCAGCGTAAACTCTTCTCACTTTGTTGGATGCATTGGCAGTTATATTTCCAAGCGGTTTTGAGTTTGATTGGACATCAGGAGCAATTTCTTGTTGTTGACACATTTAATACTTCCCTTATTCATGTAAGGAACATCAAATAGCTAACAGTAAGTGTGTTTGGTAATTGCCTATCCTGTATTACAAACAGGGGTTCCCAGATCACCAAACTGACATGTAAGTATAGATTGGCGGACAGATGCCCAACAGCTACGGTGGAGCTCTCAGTGGGTGGTCCCTGTATTCTTAATGTCCCGTTCTGAATAGAGAACACCATTAAATTTTGTATTGAAGTTTTCTTGTTTCACAAAGTAGGTTACTGCACCTTTACAAATTTGTGTCTCTAATTCTGTACAAATGCTGCATAATTTCCTTCTGCTATGCTGACAACGTTATTAATATAACGCAAAAGGGGACATTTTTTAATGAGAGCTCGAAAAGCAAACGGCTGAGCTGATTCCTCTCCAGCTTTGGAATTACATAATATCTTCAAAGCGATTTTTGTTTTCCCCGCTGTGATCACTGGTAGAAAGGTAACAGACTAGAAGGAATAGATGGAGCTCTTTAATGTGTATAAATTGCAATTCATTTATTTAATTTAAAGAAATTGAATTTAAAGGTCTTGACGAAACCAGTTTTGTGTTTTTCGTGGTTTTTTTTTGAAAATTAAACTCGTGCTGCGATATTTGGCTTAAACTCAGAGCTGTCTCTTGTAGTGATAACATTTTGCCACTAGATGCTGCCAAGTGGCAAGATTACCCACCTGAGGGGAGTCTCGGACAGCAGAGACGTTCCAACAACATCGTTGTATTGGGGGGCTGAGAAGGAGACTGCTGCACACAGAAGGCTATTTATCTTAATGCATAGAATGCATTGAGATAAAAAAAGTCTGCCTTTACAACCACTTTAAGAGGGCCTTGCTTATCATAGTTTACAATCTAATAGGGTGGGGCAAATCGTTTAAAAGGTTAGAACTGTGGGGGGTGAGCGAATGGAAGTGATAAAAATTTGTTCGTTGGAGGCGTGATGGGCTTCCCTGAAGAGATGTTTTTTCTCAGGGATCGCCTAAAGGTAGCCAGCGTAGGAGATAACTGGCCAGACTGTGGTAGAGAGTTAGAGGATGGGAGAAGCTCTGTGTAAGTCCGGAGATGAGCATGGGAGGAGGAGACAAGAGCTTGAGAGCACGAGGTCTTGGGAGGAGCAGAGAGGGAGGTTTTGGGAGAAAAAAATTATACTTTTATAGACCATCAATTGAGTAAGCAAAGTGACCGTGTCTGTTTATCAAAGTCCTTAGTCTGCTTGTCTTCAGGAAACTTTTCAGAAAATTCTTCCTTCTGGGATGACAGCCATGCAGACCACCAATTTGATGCAGTGTGCGGCGTATGGTCTGAGCACTGACAGGCTGACCCCCACCCCTTCAACCTCTGCAGCAATGCTGGTAGCACTCATAGGTCTATTTCCCAAAGACAACCTCTGAATATGACGCCGAGCACGTGCCCTCAACGTCTTTGGTCGCCCATGGCGAGGCCTGTTCTGAGTTTAACATGTCCTGTTAAACCGCTGTATAGTTTTGGCCACCATGCTGCAGCTCAGTTTCAGGGTCTTGGCAATGATCTTATAGCCTAGGCCAGTGATGGCGAACCTTGGCACCCCAGATGTTTTGGAACTACATTTCCCACGATGCTCATGCACTCTGCAGTGTAGTTGAGCATCATGGGAAATGTAGTTCCAAAACATCTGGGGTGCCAAGGTTCGCAATCGCTGGCCTAGGCCATCTTTATGTAGAGCAGGGGTGCCCAACCAGTGGCCTGCAACTTCCTGCCCTGGGATGCGGGTTGGCAAGTCCAGATTGCAGGTTGCCAACCCGCCATCTCAGAGCATCAGTGTTGTGAATGAAGCAGACAGTAGAGGAAGCAAGCGGCAGCATAAGCCAATGATTCTTGTATAGCGCCAGCTCCTGTCATAGGTGGAGTGATACCAAATGCACTCTGCCTGGGACAGCAACAGCTGGCGATACCTGAATGGAAAACTTTTATTAATGGTAAGTTTATTAATAATATCACACTGTATAATTGAGCATATCTGTTCTGCAGTGGTTACTGGGCTGCTTTCAAACTGATCCACAGGTGCAGTGCAGTGTACTTCAGGTTACCTGCACTGAGCCATAGACTTCTGGTTTTACCTGCAGGTTGGGGCGCTTTTTAGAAAGTGCACCACATCTGCAGGATATAATGGAATTCTATGGCAAAGTGCAGCTTACCCGCAGGAAAGCCATAGGTAAACTGCACTACACCTGTCATGTGGGTAGACCGCAGTCCATAAGTGTAAAAGCAGCCATAGGCCCATTTCACATGATCAGTCTGACGCAATTGGACCCTTCATTCTCCTCTATGGAGCGGCAGATACAAACAGACTTGTGTCCGTTTACACCCACCTACCTCCAATCCGATCTGCAAAAAAAAGAGAGGTGGATCCATCCCCTTCCATCTTATCGGATCAGAGGACCCATAGAGTAGAGTTGGCTGTGTCCATTCTGCATATGCAGAGTAGACACGGACCTGTCATCCGCCTGCTCCACTCCATGTGGCCCGTGACTGGTTATCAAGTCGCTTAAGTGGCCGTCGCTCTTCAGAAGCTTGGGCACCCCTGATTTAGAGCAACAATTTTTTCAGATCCTCAGAGAGTTCTTTGTCATGAGGTGCCATGTTGAACTTCCAGTGACCAGTATGAGAGAGTGAGAGCGATAACACCAAATTTAACATGCCTGCCACCCATTCACACCTGAGACCTTGTAGCACTAACGACTCATGACTTTACATTGTAGCAAAGTAATTTCTTTCGTTTTGTCACATGAAAAGATGTAATAAAATATTTACAAAGGTGTACTCACTTTTGTGAGATACTGTATATTTTAGTTTTTTCTTCTCCTGTATCCTAGAGTTATAATCCGTAATATTCTCGAAAGATGCAGAATATGCTGCTATTTAATAGACTTGTCGCCTTTTCTCATGTTCAGGGGAGCTTTCTGCCTTTCACTTATCCCCTGCTGGAGAGTAAGAGGCATTTCTAGCAGCTGATAGAATGGAAAATGCATACAGCCGTTCACTCTAATTTCCTCCTAATCTGATTCATTATGTATGAAATGCAAACCCAGCTTGCTCTGGTTCTTCGAAGTAAACAGTGCTGGATCATGTCGCTGGGCTGCTCTCCTGTTGCCGAGTGATGGAAAGATAAAAGCAGTGATTCACAAATGTATTTCCCAGCCAAAGTCTCTTAAAAGAAAATGTGTAGTTTTTTGTTTTTTTTTGCCTGTAATAATTAAACTTTAAAAACATAAAAATAGCATTCGAATGAAGATCCCGTTTATAATATTATTATTATTCAGGATTGATATATCGGTACAGGAGGAATCAGAGGGCCTTGCTCATCAGAGATTACAATCTAAAAGATTTTTCTATATGGGTACTTTAAAAATTGCATAGAAATATGTATCATTTACATATGTTTACTATTATTAACTGTCCTGCTAAAAAAAAAATGGTTCATAGAGCTCCGTGGCCTAGGCAAAAATTTACACACACCCATATGATTGAGAGCAGTCACAACCTCCTTCCCTCCATCTTTCTCTGTTACAACAGGCTTACGGAGTTTGAATCCCAGAGAGACGGTCTAAAGGCAAGCAGCTTCTTCTGTTATTTAAAAACACCTCTTGTATAATGAGTGTATCCTGTACTTAATAAAGATTTTATGTACATAGTAAATACATATAGGTAGATTCAGGTACATTGGTGTATACTTGCGGCGGCTTAGCGTGTTTAGGCTACACCGCCATAAGTTAGCTAGGCAAGTACTTGATTCTCAAAGTACTTGCCTTCTAAGTTACGGCGGCGTAGCCTAAAGCGGGCGTGTTTTATGTTAATGGGGCTTGACCTTACGTTTTTGATGTTTTTTTTTAAACTGCGCATGCACCGGGCGTCCTACATTTCCCAGTGTGCATTGCGGCTAAGTACGCCGCACAGGCCTTATGATTTCGACGTGGATGTAAACTACATAAATCCCTATTCACGGACGACTTACGCAAACGACGTAAAAATTTAGAATTTGGAAGCGGGAACGGCGTCCATACTTTAACATTACTATTCCATCTACAAGATGGAATAACTTTAGGCCTGATATTGCCTTACGGAAACGGCGTAAATGTACTGCGGCGGCCGGGCGTACGTTCGTGAATCGGCGTATCTACTAATTTACATATTCTACGCCGACCGCAATGGAAGCGCCACCTAGCGGCCAGCCTCAATATTGCAACCTAAGATAGGACGGCGCAAGCCGTCCCATCTTAGATATGTTTAAGCGTATCTCTGTTTGAGAATACACTTAAACATAAGTCGGCGTAGATTCTGAGTTAGGTCGGCTTATCTACTGATAAGCCGGCCTAACTCTTTGTGAATCTACCTAATAGTACGTACATAAAACATTTATTAAAAAAATGTATTAACTTGAAAGGAAATAACCCAAAAGCAGGATCTATTCTCCTGTTCACACGTGTTTGTGTGTGAGACAAACCAAGAAAAACAGAGCCTGTCTGAGCCTTAACAAAATGTGCAGAAGGTCCAAATCACAAATTTATAGTTGGATTATCTTTTGATTGTCATGGGTACAAAAAAGGATTTAAATTCTAATGTTTTAAAGCTGAACTCCAAGCCACCATCTAGGACAGTGTTTCTCAACTCCAGTCCTCAAGGCGCTCTAACAGGTCATGTTTTCAGGCATTTCCTCAGATGAAACGGCTCTGGTAATTACTAAGGCAGTGAAACTGATCAAATCAGCTGTGAAAAATAATGGAAAGCCTGAAAACATGATGACCCGTTGGGGCGCCTTGAGGACTGGAGTCGAGAATGACTGATCTAGGATAACCTACCAGGATCCCTGTCCTTCCAATCGTGATATTTACACAAACCTCCCACACGGATGACGCCACTTTCTCAGTTACAATTAATAAATACACTGTCCTGTTGATTGGATGGTGAAGGAGCAAAAGCATAGCAGTTCTGATCTCTGCTCACTCCACAATCTCCTCCTATTATGTTCCTTCCCAGCATTTGCATATAGGTCACGGCTCTCAGTCCTGCCGGTCTCTCTTATGCAGGGCTCAATTCACAAAGGGTTAAATTCCGAAAAAGGTATGATTGATAAATTGCTGCATGAGATAGCATTCAAAAATACCTGCAACTCATTAAAAAAAAAGTGTGCTAATTACACATGTGATGTTCCTTTATGTGGTGTTTTTTTTTTCTTTCTTGATTTCATGGGACCAGACTCCAGTCTAGCTTGCTCTGTACAGTATTTTAATGCCAGCGTCCTTTCCAACCAGTAAACAACCCTGGTATGGATTTTGGGGGAGTCCACACCAGACCTTAAGTGGAATTGGGGGGGGCTTCACGCAGTTGTGTTGTATGTGTGTGTGTGTGTGTTGTGTTTTGTTGTTTTGTTTTGTTTTTTTAAATAAAGATTTTAAATGCCGGCAATTCTTTTATATTATTCTGACAGCAGGGAACCTCGCTTGACAGATGAGTCATGGTGGTTAAGGATGCGGCGGCCGCCCTCTCCTTAACAACCAGATCTAATTGAACATATTAATTGAATGAACGCGTGGCTAGACCATGACTTGTTTAACTAATGCAGTTATTTATTGATATTGTTTCATGAATTTACATTAGAGTCAGTTTATGTGGTATTTACTGTTTTTTTTTTTTTTTTTTTTTTATTAGTGCAATAAATACCGCATAAACTCAGTGAATTGACATTTTGAATATTGCATGAGATATTTGGAAGAAATGTGTCATGTGATCCAATTATCTCATGCGATATTCATTTGTGAATTGAGTCCCCAGTCTAAGAGCCGATGGACAGGGGATTGCAAGATACCAAGTGAAATTCAGTTACTTTTTATGTCTTATGTTGGTTATATCTGCTTCATTGTAGAATTATTAGACTTTTTTTCACTTTTTCCTCTTTTCCTTAACTGAGTTTTTGTTCGCTGTCTTCCAGGTCTCCTCCATGACACCGATCATCCCTACAGCAAGTTTGATGACTAATAAATGAGGATCGCTTGCTTCACTCCGTCCTGATGCATGAGCGCCATCCCGAATTAGGGTCCCCGTTCTCTAGGCTATTAACCATCGCATGCATGCGCCATGCAAAGTCTAACTTGAAGCTGTTCTGAAGTTTTACACTTTTATTTTATTTTTTTATCACCTTGTTTTAGCCATTCATTTCACTGTGGATATGATTTATATTATTGTGTGAATGTGAAACTTTTTCTTTGTTGTATTCTGTCAACATTTTATGTTAACCTTAAAACCACTAGCCAACTATGATTTCTAAACGTGGTCACTTTGTGTTCTTTTTTTTGTGTGGTGATGTTTGTTTGTGTTTTTTTTTTTTGTGGGGGGGGTGTCTTTTCTGTTTAGTAGGACAGAGTCGTGGGGTTGTGGCCCTATCTGGGTTCTGATTTGTTACTCATTTTTACATTAGATATGGTTATACTTTTGTAAAGTAAACTTTTTTTGGTACACCTTTTTTTTCTTTTTAGAAATAATCTTATTGGGGTGTAAAATTTCAAAATCTCATCCTGTGATTTGCATCTTTTAGAATCTTTCCCTAAACAGATGCCCTTGCTTCCAGCATTGTTGGGTTTAAAAGCACGGTCCACCCAAAACTGGTATATTGACAATGCTAGACTAAATTGCTTAGTTGCTTTCTAAATTGAATGTGTTGCATACACAGGTAGGAAGCCCTTTCCACTTAAAGTGAAACTTTCTTATTGAAAAGGGGGGAAATATCCCTTCCTGAAGAACTATAGAAACTGCATGTTTTTATTTAGTTTTTTTTTTTTTTCATCACACAAGCAGCAAATTTGATTTTGATGAACTTCTGTAAACCTTTCCAGGTTACATATTGCAAAATAAATATATAATATATATATATATATATATATATATATATATATATATATATATATATATATATATATATAATTTTACCATTTACTGGAGCTACAACTTGCAATGCATGGGTAATGTAATGTTTAATTATTAAAAGGGTTGTGTGGCAGTTATACATATAATTTTATTTGTATTTTTTAAACAAAAGAGGATTTCCTTTGGAGTATGTGTTTGGAATGATGCAACAAGGCTCCTGTGATGGTGGTGACGGTGTTGGAGCTGGGAACACGGCTGCTTTATGACCATTTGTGATCCCAAGAGATATAAAGAGTGTTAGTTTTATGTTTTGTCAACATATATCCAAGAAAGTGTTTTGTGAATATTATTGTAATTCGTAGATTAAGTGTCCATTCAAACTTGTATGGCTTGCCATCCGACTTTGGACATCAAAGTCGGATGAGAAATCATACCCCATGTTTTTCAACAACCACCCCATGCTTTCCAATAACCACAATTCAACTTAAGATTGCAGCAAAGGTGTTCATGTACTACTTTTGGTCCAACTTTCATGCAACTTGAGGGCCATAGACATCAGTATAACCCTCCAAAAGTTGCATGAAAGTCATATCTGAATGTTTTACGTGCAACAGATGCCAATTATCTTTGGTCAAACCCAAAGTCACATGCAACTTTGGATGGGTATAAATTGGATCATAGTTGCCTTCCAAAGTTGAGCTACTTTGGAGTCGTACAAGTGTGAATGGAGCCTAAAGGATCTGTAACCCAATAGGAAAAGTCGCAAGATATGATATTAAAATCAGAACTGGTGTGAACAAACACTCTAATTTCTAATGGCAGATTCATATATAGATACATATGTATGTATAGCTGTTCCCTCTGTGATGATAACTCGGAAACCTTTTAGAGACTGCTGGTGTACCTGGCTATTATAAGGTTTATACAGCCTTTAGAACTACTTTTAATCAATATGTATTTAAACTGTTTGCTTGGCATTCAGTTTTACTATGAAAGCCAAAAGGATCCTTATTTCTGAATTTTTTGTAATTTTAATTTATAAAGCCGTCCAGCCATGTATTGTGTAGACTTTTTTTTGTCTGCAGATAAAAACATGTCCCCTCTTTGGGTTAAAACATGATGCCTTGGTTTTTTTTCTAATACATTTATTAAAAGGGCCAATTGAAGAAAAACAAAAAAAAGTACATCTTGCTGTAAAATTGTAACTGTACTGTAGATTAACATGAAATGAAAGAGGCAGGGGCAGACTGACAACTCATGGGCCCCCCCGGGGAATAGGAGATTATGGGGCCACACTGTGTGTGTGTGTGTGTGTGTGTATATATAATATATACACACTCGCATACAGTATGCATACACGGTATACATACACACACTGAAAAGGTACTGGAGAGGCAGTGCAGCTAAAGCTAAAAGGATGTCGGTAAGGGACATTTCATGGACAGATGTAAAAAAAAATTGATTTTTACATACTGTCCCTGGTTTTACTGAGGCTGGCAACCCTGATGGGGCCCCTTAGTGTCATGGGGCCCTCCGGCAGTGCCCGAATGGTCAGTCTGCCCCTGGAAAGAGGTGATTCCTATAGGCAACAAACTTATTTTTTCCCCCTGTAAATAGCATGCATGTCTGGTCATAGTTTTTTTCTGATGTTTTATTTTAGCAAATTATTGTTATTAATTTTTTTAGGGGAATATCTTTGCACATTTTTCATTGTTTTAGTTTGTAAACCTTCCCTTGTTATGTTGATCTTTTGTTGTACAGCTGTTATGTTATAATGTTGTTGTTATCTGAATCCAGTGGCGTCTGCTATTTTTGCAGGGTGACGGCCTACCCCAGGCAGTGTTATAAAGCAATCTTGGCATGCTTGGTTGTAAGTGACATTCATTACACACATAAGAGCAATTCTTGAAAGCTTGGCAACCCTTGATAACCTTCTCGCCACCCACCAATTGCCAGATCCTATTACTATTTAAATGCTAGGTAACCTCCGGGCCCTCATGACACTACCCTCCCAGACCACCGTCTTTTCAATTTTCCTCTCTCCTCCCTCAAACTCCTTTTTCCTCACAACATTCCCATCATAATCCCCCAATCCTACCCCCCCCCCCTCGTGCCTTCCACCCCTCCAAAAAAGCCTACAACCCCCATGTTCCTTTCAATAGTCCCAACTCTCCCATCCCTTCTACTTCTCCAGATATTACTCCAGTAGTTATACTGGTCTCTCCCACTCGGGCCACTGCTCATCCCCCTGCCTCACCCTCTCTATCTCTGCCAGGTCAACCATGCAAACTATTGTATTATATCCTGTGCACATATGTATGTCAATGTTATAATATTTCATAGAAATCCCTTGTTTAACTGGTTGACAGTGTTTGTACTATAAGCCTTCAAACCAATAAAACTCTTCTGAAAAAAATGCGTGAATCCATCCAAAACTGATATTTTGTGAGATTGCTGTGGTTTTAAGCACTGACTGTTTTCTTGTGTAACAGAGAATCCAGCCCTATCCAATCTTAGACCATAATTTCCATTCCACCCAACTGTGACCATCACAAATGGTGCCCTATACGCACAATGCATTTTTCATAATTTTAAAAGGAAAATAAATAAATATTTGGGATGTACTGTTGCACATAAGTGACACCAAAGGGGAACTCTGAGGACACTGATTTAAGGGGGAATGCTGGAAGCTCGGGGGGGGGGGGACTCTGGTGACTCCAGCCACCTTCTGCAAAGTGAATACATGAAAGTAAGTTGGGGGGGGGTGATTACTTGTATAAGGGGGAACCCCTTACATAATTGACCCCCCCCCCCCACAGACTGTGTGGCTTGGCTGGAGCTGCCACTGACCATCTCCATTTTCTCGCTCGGGTGCAGCAGAGCAGTCAAACATTGTCCCCTGTGGTTTTATCCTCCATCACCACCTCTGTTCTCTTCTCCAGTGACCGTCCCGGGCAGCCAGCACTTCTGCTCCCGAGTCCCGGCTCCCTCCAGTCCTGCTGTAATTCATAAAAGGCACCACAATGACGTCACTGCGCACCCGCCCTCGATCTGCACCTGCCCTAGCCCACAGCCAGATTTTTTACGGGCAGCTGCGAACAGCTTCTTAACGTACATTTATGAACAGTTTGTAAATCGGACAATTTTTACAAACTGTAAATTTACAGACGGTTGGGTGCCTACCCAAGAATGAAATATCACTTATAAATCAAGAAAGTTGTTCCAAAAATAAAAATTACTGGTGACATTAACAAATATGGAAAACTAAATCTATACAATATATGAAACTCTGCAATTAACTCCCTCTCCTTGCCCACTCTAGCTGCTGTGCTTTATGTTGCAAAGTGATATTGAAATATAAATTCGGTGGCTAGCGCTTACTTTGAACAAATTATCCTACCTACCTCATAAATACAGGTTAGTGTGCCGCCTTCTGTTTCTGTGTACTTAAAAAGAAATCCAAATGAAAATATAGTAGAATAATATGACAACATAGTCCAACAAATCAATTCAAACTATCCCACTGCGCACAAGCCTTCTTCTAAGCACAGTTGTTTTTTCCCTTTTGTGCAATCTCCAATACACAGTGCACCAGAAACGGTCTTCATAACTTCTACTGGCCTCCTCCATGCTCCCCATTATGGGGTTCACTCACTTGACATAATTGACCTTGTACTTTTCCACTGAAATAGCATTGCTTTTACAGAGAATTCACATTTTTGCCTGTTATTTCTCCATCAATTTATCTTTCACATACCTCATCAACATTGTGCATTAGTAAGAGGGGGAGTCTGTGTTATGTTAAAACCACGCTTACATTTAAAAGGTGCAGCAGTTAAAACCACAACATCCATTTTCAGCCTATTGCTCTCCAGATCTTCCAAGAGCATGTACTATGCTATACTTCCTATAATGCAGGGGTCTCAAACTCAAATCACCTGAGGGCCACAAGACAAGTTTCCTGATCCCATGGGGGGCCGCATGCAAACTTTCAAACTTCAAAAACAGTACTGGTGTCAGCAAACGCATTAACCCTGACCACTACACTGACCACTCACCATCAGGGTACAGCACATCAGGGCACAGCACACATGAGTGCACAGCGCACATTAGGGTACAAAGCCCAGCACATCAGGGTACAGGGAACATCAGAGCACAGCACATAGGGGTACAGCACAACAGGCCACATCAGGGCAGGGCATATCAGGACAGGGCACATGACACAGTGCAGGACATGGCACATCAGGGCACAGCACATCAGGACATGGCACATCAGGGTACAGGGCACATGAAACAGCACATCTGGGTACAAAGCCCGGCACATCAGGGTACATGGGGCACATCAGGGTACATGGGGCACAATCGGGGCACATTGGGCATATCAGGGCACATGGGGCACATACGAGCACACCAGGGCACATGAGAGCATATCAGGGCACAATCAGGGAACATGGGGCACACCAGGGAACATGGCACATCAGGGTACAGGACATGGCACATCAGGACAGGGCACATGGCACATCAGGGCACATGAAACAGCACATCAGGGTACAAAGCCCAGCACAGGGTACCCCATGTACCCTGATGTGCTGGGCTTTGTACCCTGATGTGCTGTTTCATGTGCCCTGATGTGCTGGGCTTTGTACCCTGATGTGCTGTTTCATGTGCCCTGTACCCTGATGTGCCATGTGCCCTGTCCTGATGTGCTGTGCCATGTCCTGTACCCTGATGTGCCATGTGCCCTGTCCTGATGTGCTGTGCCCCATGTTCCCTGGTGTGCCCCATGTTCCCTGATTGTGCCCTGATGTGTCCCATGGCACATCAGGGTACATGGGCCACATCAGGGCACAATCCGAGCACATGGGGCATATCAGGGCACATGGGGCACATCAGGGCACAATCAGGGAACATGGGGCACATGAGAGCACATCAGGGCACATGGGGCACAGCACATCAGGACAGGGCACATGGCACATCAGGGTACAGGGAACGGGGTACCCTGATGTACAGAGCCCAGCACATCAGGGTACATGAGGCACATGAGGGTACATGGCACATTGGGGCTCATGAGGGCACAATCAGGGCACATGAGAGCACATCAGCGCACATGGGAGCACATCAGGGCACATGAGAACACATGAAAGCACATCAGGGCACATGAGAGCACACCAGGGCACAGGTCGGCATTTACTTGTTTTCTTCAAAGACAGAGTGATCAATGAGAAGAAAAAAATTACTGCACACCAAAGGAACGTTCCAATGTATTTATTCCAAAATGGCAAATGACAGCCATGGGGCATGACATGCCCCAACAGAGAAAAGAAAAAGTTTATACTCGCACAATAAAAGTATGGTAATATAAGATATGTATGGAAAAGAAGAACGGTAACAATGCTCTCTGCAGGGACAACATGATTCATACACCAGGTCCACTCACAGGTGCTGAGGCTCGATATGTCCCAACACACTCCATTGCAACAGTAGTAAGAAGAGCAGGCAAAACTGTAATCCTTGAAGTGTCATTTATTGTTACATCAGAGTGACAATAAAACAATAATTCAGATACGTTTCGGCAATAGCTGTAGTCATGGCTACGACTAACGCTATTGCCGAAACGCATCAGTTTTATTGTCACTCTGATGTGCCAATTAACGACACTTCAAGGATTACAGTTTTGCCTGCTCTTCTTACTACCGATATAAGATATGTGTTGAAATTCTGTAAGGCTCTGAATGGGGCTGGGTGTCACTGTGGGAAATGGGGATTAGGGGACCCTACAGAAGATTTAGTGGTCCTGTAAGGGAGAGCTGTATCAACTTTAGGGAATGTGTGTCTGGAGGTTTCTGCAGGCGGCTGGGGACTTTCCAGGGGCACTGTGGGACATGGTTGCAGATCAGGGGTACAATGCGGGACTGTAGTTGGGGGGCACTGTAGGATGCTGGGCAGGTTCGAAAAAATGCTGTAAATTAAGAATGCTTTCAGAAATAAAAGTTTTAGTAGCTTATTATTTTTATCAATTAACAAAATGCTCTCCATCCTGACAGATCCGGGATGAGGGGGGCCGGAGGAGCACCCAGAGGACACGGGGAGCCATAGGAGCAATCGAGGATGATCAGTGCGGCGGGGGGGGGGGGGGGGGGGGGTTACAAGCACTGATCTCCCTGTGTGGCTTTCAGTGAAGTGGCTGTCAGCTTCATTGTGAGGCTGCCCGGGAGCTGACTGATGGATGACGGGCCCAGTACAACAGAGCTGGCTGTACTGGCCTATCAGCGGCCCTGCCCACAGCAAGCAGCTTATTATGGGGATACCTGAGCCTTGGCATGGAACCCCAGTTCGGCCCCACCCCCTCTGTCCTGATTGGTTATTTGACTTTGGCGGGAGCCAATGGCACCACTGCTGTTTCTCAGCCAATCAGGAGGAAGACTCCCAGGCGGCCGAGGCACTCCTGGACATTGCTGGATAGAGATGGGGCTCAGGTAAGTATTAGGGGGTGCTGGAGGGCGGCTGCTGCACACAGAAGGCTTTTTAACTTAATGCATAGAATGCATTAAGCCAAAAAAAAAACTTCTGCCCTTACAACTATTTTAAGGGTTATTTTTTAACAAAAGCTGATATTACCTATCTATTAAAAATGGATAACGCCTAAACATGGGATCAGATCAAATCAGAAGCAAAAGACCCAGTCTGATCACACTCAGGAAAAGCTCTGCTGGCTGCCGCATAAACATCAATGCTTGGTTCAATAATCTCATAGCAACCTAATGGTCAATACTCAGTCAATAGGCAACCAATCAGAATTAATCATTTACAGGTCTTTTTCCAGTAAAGTGAACTTTGGTTCCTTTGGATTGGTTCAAGCTACAGTTCTTGGCTCGAGTCACAAATATGATGACCGTTTCTTTTAAACAACAATGGCATTTTTTATTTTTACTTTTAAATACAATTTGAGTCCCTGTATAACAAAACTTCTTTATTAATCTTTTAACATTCTGTTCCTCGCATGGCAGAACTATTACCATACCAGACACAAACGTTATGTGTAGGTGTTAAATTGAAAAGCCATTTAATGTGTTTTTGCACCAAATAATTTATCAAGGTCAAGCAGCGTGTTGCCGTGGGTGGGTTTAATAATGATCTGCTGCTGGGCTAAAATTCCTTCAGGTTAATCCATACGGAAAGAATGTATTAGTTTTTATGTTGAATAATGCCTATATAAAAGGAAAGCTTTCAGTGAGGCTCTGCATTTGTTGGGTTCCTAAAGCAATTAAAGAAGAACTGCCCATTGCTACTGAACTTTCCTTAAAGGGGTTGTAAAGGTACTATTTTTTCCTAAATAGTTTCCTTTTCCTTAGTGCAGTCCTCCTTCACTTACCTCATCCTTCCATTTTGCTTTTAAATGTCCTTATTTCTTCTGAGAAATCCTCACTTCCTGTTCTTCTGTCTGTAACTCCACACAGTAATGCAAGGCTTTCTCCCTGGTGTGGAGTGTCGTGCTCGCCCCCTTCCTTTGTCTGATGCCACTTGCTGTTCTGTCTGCAATTAAAGTGATTGTATAGAGGGGAGGAGGGTTGGGACTTCTGTTAGATATGTTATTTCTGGACCAGCATTGCAGACTTTGATAACTTCCTGAACAGTTGTTGGGACTGGCTGGAGTGCCACTTTAACCAATTGTCAAGCGGGCCATTTCTGACATTGTTTTTTTTTTTGCTATAAAATTACTTGTAACGGAACCCCCAAACATTATGTATATATATATATATATATATATATATATATATATATCAAAGACAGGTACACAAAATCGGAGGCCCACAGTGCACTTCCGGCGCCAAGGAAATTAATTGACTGTCTCTAAGGCCCAAAAAAGGGGTAATGAATGTAGACAAAATATTAAAATCTAGTATCACAACAAAGGATAATAGACAGATGCAGAGCAGCTGTTTAAATATAAAATGAAAAAAAAATAAAAATACAAAAATACCAATAACTGAAATCAAATAACATCAACTGGTAAACAGCGCTATATATGGATAAATGTCCAGTCACATATAACTAAGTAAATGAATAGGTAAATGATGACGTGGCAGAAATAGTCCTAAAGTGGTTAGTGCTTCTAGGGTTAAGTGGGTAGTGCACCCTCCACCAACTCCAAATCTTCACCGACAGTGGCACTCGCCCCCTCTGGGGTTCAAACTCGCCAACAAAAACGTAATCAAACAAGCCTTGAAAATGAATTCCTTTTCCTTCAGAACTCCGTCACCACCTCAGAAAGCAGCAGGGGTTAATTCCCAATGTTGGTTCATATAAAACACCAAAAACACCGAACATAGTGCAATAATGTTTTAATGAAATAACCACTTATACATAATACCCCGCTTCTGATCTGCGTACATTTCAGTCACTTGTTAATGAACATGTAAAGAGGTGTAATCCCCGCTGTTCAACAATACCCGGAAGCCGCGCTTGATGATGCCTACACAGCGCTGTAGAGGTCCTTCCTGGATATCAGCCTAAGAACGGTGGAACGCACTACTCACTTAGAAAAACTTCCTGGATACGCCGTTTTAGCCACGCCCTGACACGTTTCGTCACTTCCGACTTCGACAGAGGGCATGGCTACACGGCGTCATTGCAAAGTTTATTATATCCCACCTCTACTGCTATTGGCTTAGCCGGCGCGCCCCCTCCGCTCCTATTGGTGCACAACAGAATGGAAATGGGACGGGATGTCAGCCGCATCTAGACATAGTAGTATTTATATGCTTGATTGATCATATTTAATACGCCTATTCTTGATTGGACTATTTTTAAACATTTATGATTTTATACAGCTTTCACTCTCATAGACCACACTTTGTCATGTTTTATGTTCTTGCATCTCCTTGTGTTTGCACAGATATGTCACATGCAGTCATTGTCACATAGTGCAGCTGTGACTGTCAGATACTGCACACCATGTTCACCGTCATACTTCGGAGTTACATATTAATAATATATAATAATTGGTTTGTGGTAAATTTAGAGATATACTTAAAACACTGAGGAGTCACTATTAATGTTGTATAAGGCTCCAAATTTTATAAGTCTCCGAGTTCACTGTGTAGTTCTTGCTGATGTTTATCCCTATGTCTAGATGTGGCTGACGTCCCTGTCCTTGGTGCACGTACCCCCAGGGGTTGAGATACCCTGCACTACATTAAACATAATGAGTGGACATTGTTAGTCCACCCTCCAAGGCGTCAACATCTTTTTTCCTCCTTACCCGGTGTTCTGGTAAAACAGGCAAGTCGTGGAAATCTCCAATTATTGCTGGTGGAGAGTCAACGGAAGCGACATGGTTGGAGATTTTTGGCGAGTTAGAGTTTTCCACAGAACACCGGCAATGAAAAATGCAAAAAAAAAACAAAAAAATAGGGGGGGGGGTGGGCTCTGACTGAGGACGTCACAAGAGGCACCTTCGCTATTTAAGAACTGTCTGATGGCTGGAGCCTTTGTCGGGACCGGAGGTTTATGTTTATTTTATTTTTTCAGGGCCAGTGGTGGCGCCGGGCATCGTGATTGATGATGGATCTACACTAGATTTAAAATTTTTTAATAAAGGACTTGTCAAAAACTTGTGTTATGTACCCCATACACATTTACATGTTGGGGGTAAGATCTAGGGAGCTATATTTTGATAATCCCCCTGCCGGCAGACCCCCACAACCACCGCCCAGGGTTGTGGGGAAGAGGCCCTTGTGCCCATCAACATGGGGACAAGGTGCTTTGGGGGGGCAGAGCCCTCTCTGCCTCAAGGCAGCACCTGCCATGTTGAGGACATGTGGCCTGGTATGGTTCAGGAGGGGGACACTCACTCCTCCCCACCTCCTTTTTTGGATTTTAGGGGGGAACCCATGCTGTTTTTTTTCTGCATTTTTCATTGCCAGCATTCTATTGTTTACATTCACCTGTCAGCGGTTAAGCCCATCATCGTCATTGGTTGTTAAGGATTCGGCAGCCAGCTTAAAGATACATTGGACACCCAGCATTGCTGTTAGGCAATATTTTGATGTTTGTAATGTGCTAAGCCCCTTCCATGTGCACCTTGTGTAATGGGGCCTTCACCGCTCTGCAAGGGCCCCACAACTGGGTGCAATGCACACAATTGCGGTATGCTAGTGCGGCAATCAAGAGGTTAAAGCGGCGTTCCAGCCTTTTTTTATGTTTATTAAAAGTCAGCAGCTACAAAAAGCATAGCTGCTGGCTTTTAATAAACATACACTTACCTGCTCCACTGTCCAGCACCGTGCCACCCGGAGCTCCACTCCTCTCCCCCCCTCTCCGCCGGTGCCTCCATTCTAACTGTGGGCACCCAGCCGTGATAGCTTTCGACTTCACGGCCGGGCACTCACTGCGCATGTGCGAGTGGCGCTGTGCTACCTGAGTGTTTTCTATATACAAATTGTGGTAACCAGTTTGTTTGATGGGCCATGGGTGGACACATAAATATTGTTCATTCTCTTCCTTTGTCATATATTCCGGTTGGTGTCCCTCTGCGGCCGGCCACTATCTCAGAGTTATAAGAAGCCGTTACAGCCAGGTGATAGAATAGTTTATCACTTCCCATATTCCTTGCAGAATTTTGTGACTTGCCTGGAGTTCTACTTTATTAAAATATTTCTGCAGCTGAAGGATGATATAAGAAGATGGATTTAGAATGTGTACAAGGGCATGAAAAGTATTTGGTTGAAGGCAATGTGTAATATGGATCTCCAACAGTGGACCATGGCTACCCCAGGAGAATAATGGCGCACAACGAGATAGCGGGGGAACTAGCTGCGTGTAAAAATGATGGCGTTTTCCTTGTCAGTGGGCAGAGGGATGGGATGGCGACAGTGGTGACTTAATATGAAAGCATTTCTCATTTTCAGCACCCGGCTTCTGTCAAATGTGTGTCAAGGGCTGGATGTGAAATCCCAGCAGCTGCCAACATGATATAAAGATAGTAAAAGAAAGAGGGCGAATGGCGCCGGGCTATTGTCTGTGTTTTTTTTTTAATGGCTTGATGTGGCTAAAGAGAGAAACTATTTAAATTGTAACTTTTTTTTTCAGGGATGCAGCAAAGATGTAAAGGATGACTGGACACCTTCATAGACCCGTTGGGTGGGAGCACTTGTAGGCAGGTGCAGTCTATCTTCTCCACTGCGGATGGCACTCAACCACAGCGGAATTGCAGAGAGAGAGGAGGTAAGGAGGAACATGGTTCCCTAGGTCACTGGGGCAGCGACCCGGTTGGATGCGGACATCCCATGTGACTTTTGCTGCCATCTTGGGTCAGGCAGAGTCTATTTAAGGCCCTGGCTCCTGGGTTTGACATGCATTTAGCAAGTGGGTAGTGTAGGGACAGCTCAGCCATCTGTTAGGGACAGTGCTAGTGGCAGGGAAAAGTTCCAGTTGAGTAGAGAAAGAGTCGGGACCCAATACTCTTCCTGGAAACTTCCACACTTGGGCTCTGACTGGCCAGGCCGCATTCCGCCCATCAAGACAGACTGCGTCAGCTTGACTTGCTCTGCTACACGCTGCTGTCATCCGTGAATGTTCCCTGCACAATCCCCATTAGATATGTGCATTCCCGTTCGTACGAATGTTATTTTCATACGAAAATGTTCATTTTCGTACGGGCAGAATAATGTGTACATACGAAAAAAATAAAGCACCAAAATACGAAAACGACAGGATTACGAATGAGCTGCATAACGAACAACCGCAAATACGAACGAACGATCTGACGAAAATACGACAGAACGAAAATGGCAAAAGAACAAAAATTACATCTATAACAAAAGATTTGCATTCTGTATCCTGTTTGAATCCCTTCTCTGTTCGCACCCTCAGTCGTATGCTCATATGACATCCACAACAAAAGACCCGCACCATGTATTTTGAATTCCTTTTTTCTGTTTGTATTTTGGATTCAACAGAATGCAAATCTTTTGCCACAGATGTCACACGAACACACAACCGAAAACACCAAAAGAAAAAGGACCCTACAGAATAGAAATCTTTTATTATAGATGTAATTTTCGTTTTTTTGAATGGGCAGTGAGTGTAGTTAGTGAAGCAGCTTCTCTTTTGTGCTGAGTAGTACAGTAAAGCCAAATAAACTTTTCTGTGGATTTTCATCTGAAGGGAGATCAGTTGGCCAGACTTTTGAACCCAAAAATGGTTTTCTGATGGAGTTTAAAAACGAACAAATTTTCTGAGAACGAATGGAAAACTATCGTTTTTATGTTTGTTGTTAAAAAAAGTCTGACCAAGTGTATGGGGCTTAACAATCGTTAATATGGATGAGCCGCGTGTTGAAAGTGCCGCGAATCCCCGCGATATATTTACGAAAGTACAAAATGACGAAAATCCTTTTTCTGTTCGTATCTTCAGTCGCATCCCCACATGACATCCACAACAAATTGTCATAGATGTCACACGAACACACGACCGAAAACACGAACAGAAAAAGGAATCCAAAACACAGAATGCAAATCATTGACGAAAATTCACGAAAATTATTGTCTAACAAGTAACGAACATGAATTAAACAGAATAACGAACCATCCCGCATGTACGAAAATAAAACGGTAACGAAAATACGAAACGATCGGAATACGAAAAAATCTCTTCATACGAAAAACGAACGGGAACGAACAGGAAAACGTGCGTCTTACGAAAAATGAACGGAAACGAACCTACGGAACGATACGAAACACACATGTCTAATCCCCATCACAATTTTTGAAGAGGTAGTGCACCGCAATGCACAGAGCATTAGCCTTTGTATATTGTGGTGCATTATAGTAGCCCTACTGCGTTGCACTGTAGATGCACATTGGGGTGCATTTGATGATAAATGCAAAACATAGCTCCATGCTCCCAAACACACATATGCAATGCATGTCCTATAACATTCACTGTGTTATGCATGGGCAGGGCTACTGTTAGAAATCGGTGCCAATCGCTCACTGTGTCAATTCAGGAAAGGAGGAGGCTGTTAAATAGTACATATTTACTGTGCACGCCCCCTCCCTATCCTCCTGAAACATCCCCCTGTGTGCCCTGAGCTGCGGGTGGCAGAGTAGAGGAGGGAAGCTGGCAATGCTGCAGGGGAGGTGGCCACACAGGAGGGGGGGCCCGGACAGCAGGGGGTTGGAGATTCATAGCTGAATAAGCACTACATAAGAGTGTGAAACGCGTCAGCCCTTTTCCTGATTTTTTTGCTGTGACATATCCATGTTGTGACCAGTTTTTATTAAAAGGAACACATTTTTATTTTTGGAGTGCGGCCGTCCCGGTTTTTCCACATACATTTATGATGCAAGAGATGGTCAGAGACTGTGGGCATGATACAAGAGATGGTCAGAGACTGTGGGCATGATACAAGAGATGGTCAGAGACTGTGGGCATGATGCAAGAGATGTTCAGAGACTGTGGGCATGTTACAAGAGATGGTTAGAGACTGTGGTCATGATGTAAGAGATTGTCAGAGACTGAGGATATGATACAAGAGATGGTCAGATACTGAGGATATGATACAAGAGATGGTCAGATACTGAGGATATGATACAAGAGATGGTCAGAGACTGTAGGCATGATGCAAGAGATGGTCAGAGACTGTGGACATGCAGCAGAAGACTGTCAAAGACTGTGAATTTGATATAGGAGTTGATGGAGACTGGCAACATGTTTCAATTGAGACTAAAGGCCCGTACACACGGTCTGACTTTTTGCCAACAAACTTCAAAATGAGCACGTTTTCCAAAAAATCCGACTGTGTGTACGCTCCATCGGACAAACTTTTTCGGTTTTCATCGGACAAAAGTTTGCTCTGCAAACCGACAAACTTTTCGGCAACAAAGAACAAATACGCATGCCCAGAACCAATGTTAAAATCAATCAACAATAGCAGAAGTTGACCAAAGGGTGGCGGTAAAGAGCAGAAAAGAGCAGAAAAACCATGTGATGTTGGGAAAGTTTTAGGAAAGTTTGCAGTAAAGTCAGAGCGTGTGTATGCTATGGGTGTGTCCGGCCAACTCCCTTTGAACAAAAATCCCAGGAAAAGTTTGTTTGAAGTCCGATCGTGTGTACGAGGCTTTAGACTGGAGACACATTACACGAGACTGCTAGAGATCACGGCTATAACAGTGCATTGGGAAAACACAGATTAGTGTCCGCAGGAGCCCCAAAGGGCCACATGAAAAGTGCCAAAGGGCTGCAGGTTGGGCACCAGGGATTTAAGGGATTAAATAAAGCAGTGAATCCTGACCAAACATTTACTGCAGAAGAATCTTCTAGGTGCATGTGTCATCCATTTACCACCAGTGAATTCTTTGTGAAAATCACATTCACCGTTTAAAAAAATACTTCCTATGGATATGTTGGCTGGATATATTGGGCCAGATTCACAGACGAGATACGCCGGAATATCTACTGATACTCCGGCGTATTTTCAAATTTGCGGCGTCGTATCTTAAAGCGGAGTTCTGGCCACAATTTCACTTTTTATATATAAATACCCCTGTAATACACAAGCTTAATGTATTCTAGTAAAGTTAGTCTGTAAACTAAGGTCCGTTTTGTTAGGTTGTTACAGCATTTAGACACTTTATAAAATAGAAATTGACTGGGGCCATCTTAAGTGTGGGCATCATGAAGCCAGACTGTATGACTTCCTGGATTTCAGCCTTGCAGATCTCGCACATGCTCAATGCTGCACAATCAGTGTCAGATCAGGTTTCAGCACCTGTGATGTCCAAGTCACATGATTCTTTGAGACTGGGGAGTGCACAGACTCCTGGAAAGTTACACCCACTACATTCCCAGGAGTCTGTGCGGTGTAGGTTAGGAAGCATTAAGCACCTAGGTGCAGGAAGTGGGAAGATTAACTATTCTGCCTAGCAACAACACTTTGAAGGCATCTAAAAAAAAAAAAAAATTCGTAAAGGACTAATGACATTTTTTTAAAACTACTGATGTAATGTTATATTTATGGGTGGAACTCCACTTTAATTTGTGATTCACAAACAAGATACGACGGCTTTTGGCTAAGATCCGACCGGCTTACGGCTTCGTACGCCTTCGGATCTTAGGCTGCAATACTTCGGCCGCCGCTGGGTGGAGTTTGCGTCGTTTTCCAGCGTCGGGTATGCAAATGAGCTTTTACGGCGATCCACAACGTTTTTTTCGTTCGTTACGTCCTAGTAATTTTTTCCCGTCGCAAAGTTAAGCCTGCTTTTACATGGCTTAACTTTAGACGAGCCATGTTAAAGTATGGCCGTCGTTCCCACGTCGCCGTTCAAAAAAATTACGTCACTTCGCGCAAAGCACAGCGGGAACTTCAAAACGGAGCATGCGCAGTACGTCCGGCGCGGGAGCGCGCCTAATTTAAATGGTACACGCCCCATTTGAATTAGGCGGGCTTGCGCCGGATGCCTTTACGTTACACCGCCGTAAGTTTACAGGCAAGTGCTTTGTGAATCAAGCACTTACGCTGAAAGCTTGCGGCGGTGTAACGTAAACGGGATACGTTACGCCGCGGCGCAGGTACGTATCTATTCCCACAAATATAGCTTTCTTTTGGTGGTATTTGATCACCTCTGCGGTTTTTATTTTTTGCGCTATAAACAAAAATAGAGCGACAATTTTGAAAACAATTCAATATTTTTTACTTTTTGCTAAAAAATATCCCCCAAAAATATATAAAAAAACATATTTTTTTCTCAGTTTATGCCGATATGCATTCTTCTACATATTTTTGGTAAAAAAATAAGCAATAAGCGTCTATTGATTGGTTTGCGCAAAAGTTATAGCATCTACAAAATAGGGGATAGTTTAATGGCATTTTATGTAATAATTTTTTTTTCACTAGTGATGGCGGTGATCAGCGATTTTTATCGTGACTGCGACATTGTGGCAGACACATTGGATATTTCTGACTGTAACTCCTATGCAGGGTTTTTTAATGACGTTAACAGCTCACTGATTGATTCTACGTGTTTTCTGGTCCTGCCCATCAAAAGGAAGAAGCCCAAACTGCTGATCCTTCACCTTTCACCGACAATCATGAATCAATGGCACACTCAGCACGAAGGTGAAAAATAAAAGGTCATTTAAAAAAATGTAAATATTTTGTCACACTCTTCTGCCACACAGTGACGTGGCCTCATGTGACAAAATTGCTTTAACTCAGAATTAAATATCTGTATTTATAGTTTCATGATGAAAAAAAAAAACACTGCTGCAATCTGCATTAAATCAATACGTGGTGTCAGGGGTTTACTTGTCTGCAGTCTTCACAGCTCCAGGCTCAACACATGCAAATATCTATCTAACTTGCACAAAGGTGACATTATCTTCTGCATAATGTGCTGCAGGCAATTAGATGCTATTCCCCGTTGCTTACCATTGTGGAATTCAGTTACCTGTATTCACGTCATAGTCTATGCAAGGGACAGCAACCCGCAGCGTTAAACGTATACTGCAGTCAAAAATTAGAAGGAACCATTTAAAGGATCATTTGTCTGGTTAAAGACTGGGCCACTTTTTGCGATTTGGGCACTGCGTCGCTTTAACTGACAATTGCGCGGTCATGCGACGTGGCTCCCAAACAAAATTGGCGTCCTTTTTTCCCCACAAATAGAGCTTTCTTTTGGTGGTATTTGATCACCTCCGCGGTTTTTATTTTTTGCGCTATAAACAAAAATAGAGCGACAATTTTGAAAAAAAATGCAATATTTTTTACTTTTTGCTATAATAAATATCCCCCAAAAATATATAATTTTTTTCCTCAGTTTAGGCCGATACGTATTCTTCTACCTATTTTTGGTAAAAAAAAAATCGCAATAAGCGTTTATCGGTTGGTTTGCGCAACATTTATAGCATTTACAAAATAGGGGATAGTTTTATTGCATTTTTATAAAAAAATAATTTTACTACTAATGGCAGCGATCACCACCATAATTTCGTGACTGCGACATTATGGCGGACACTTCGGACAATTTTGACACATTTTTGGGACCATTGTCATTTTCACAGCAAAAAATGCATTTAGGCCTCATTTCCACTGGTGTTTTTACAGCCACGTTTCTGAGCGTTTTTTACAGCTTAAAAACGCCTGGCCATGTTATTCTATGGCTTCATTCCCACATAGGCGTTTTTGAGCTGCAAGTGGCATAGACGTTTTTGAGCTGTAAAAAAAACGCGGGACCAGGGCGTTCTGAAGCTCCAGAGTAGAGCTGTAAAAACGCCAGACGTTAAAAAACGCTCAAAAACGCGACCGCAGCATTTTTAAAGCTGCAGCTCACAAAAAAATTTTTTTTTTTTTTTTTTACAAAATAAACATGGACAGGCGTTTTTAAGCTGTAAAAAAGGCTAACAACAGTGGCTGTAAAAACGCCAGTGGAAATGAAGCCTTAAAATGCATTGTTTATTGTGAAAATGACAATTGTAGTTTGGGAGTTAACCACAGGGGGCGCTGATGCGGTTATGTGTGACCTGAAGTGTGTTTACAACTGTACGGGGGGTGTGGCTGTAGGTGTGACGTCATCGATTTTGTCCCCCTATAAAAGGGATGACACGATCGATGCTGACGCCACAGTGAAGAACGGGGAGGCCGTTTTTACACACGGCTCTCCCCGTTCTTCAGCTCCGGGGAGCGATCGCGGGACTCCAGCGGTGATCGGGACGTCCTTAAAGGACCTAGCCAGTTTTTGCAATTCGGCACTGTCGCTTTAATTGACAATTGCGCAGTCGTGCGACGTGACTCCCAAACAAAATTGGCGTCCTTTTTTTCCCACAAATAGAGCTTTCGTTTGGTGGTATTTGATCACCTCTGCGGTTTTTATTTTTTGCGCTATAAACAAAAATAGAGCGACAATTTTGAAAACAATTCAATATTTTTTACTTTTTGCTATAAAAAATATCCCCAAAGATATATAAAAAAAACATATTTTTTTCTCAGTTTAGGCCGATACGTATTCTTCTACATATTTTTGGTAAAAAAATAAGCAATAAGCGTCTATTGATGGGTTTGCGCAAAAGTTATAGCATCTACAAAATAGGGGATAGTTTAATGGCATTTTATTTAATACATTTTTTTCACTAGTGATGGCGGTGATCAGCGATTTTTATCGTGACTGCGACATTATGGCAGACACATCGGACACTTTTGACACCATTTTGGGACCATTGTAATTTTTACAGCTATCAGTGCTATACAAATGCACTGATTACTGTAAAAATGACACAGGCAGTGAAGGGGTTAACCTGTAGGGGGCGCTGAAGGGGTTAAGTGTGTCCTAGGGAGTGCTTGTAACTGTTAGGGGCGTGACTTGTCATGACACGTCACTGATCATTGTTCCTGATGACAGGGAACACGATCAGTGACAGTGTCACTTAGGCAGAACGGGGAGATGTGTTTACACTAACATCTCCTTGGTCTTCAGCTCCGGGTTCCGCGGGCGCGATCACGAAGCTCACGGCAGGGTCGCGAGCCTGCCGGCAGCGGTGCACGTGCGACCACACAGCGCACAAATTAAAGAAGACGTACCTGTACGCCCATTTGCACAGCCGTGCCATTCTGTCGACGTACATCGTCGTGCGCCGATCGGGAACCGGTTAAAGGAGTTGTAAACCCTTGTGGTTTTTCACCTTATTGCCTTCTTCTGTTGTGCTGCAGCCCCTCAGTGCCCCCATTTCACTTACCTGAACTCGGTTTTCTTCTTCCCAGGGACAGGCACACCAGCTCTAGCTGGTGTCTCGTGTCCGGATTGTATAGATTGATGGCAGCATAGCCATTGGCTCCCACTGCTGTCAATCAAATCCAGTGACACGGGTGCCGGGGGGCAGGACCGAGTCCTGCTTTCCGTGTCGATAGACGCAGAAGCAGGACTCGGTAGCGCGCACGCACACATGGGTGTCCCATATGAGGGCACTTCTCCGACGGGCCACCTGATGCGGGGAGGAGCTACTAGCGCCGCTGAGGGACCCCAGAAGAGGAGGATCAGGGCCACCCTGTGCTAAACGAACTTCACAGTGGAGGTTAAGTATGACATGTTTGTAATTTAAAAAATATTAAACACATCCCAGGAGTAACCATTTAAAGTGCCCCTGTGCCCAGACTATGGACAGTCAGACCTACGTGTTGCAGAAACGCACATTTTAACACATATTGCTGCAACGCACATACTGTAGTGTGGCGCCATTCTTTTAAAATGAAACACACTAAACCAAAGCATTTCCAAACCATCTGTATTACAGCGCACAACGAATGGTAACGTCCTAGTGTGTGTTGTGGTGTGTCAGAATAAAAATAGGGGCAGACCGTATTTAGGTCTGTGTGGTGCATTTGCAATCCATTCAAATAAATGGGCTGCATTAAAAATCTTAGCCAGTTGGTCTGGTAGTGTTCCCAGTGTACCCAATGGAGGCATTGATCTGCAATTTTTATTTTATATGGCTGTTATAACTCTACATCCTTAGATAACGTATGTATAAAATATGACATTTAAAGAGTTGAGATTGTATCAGTGAAATGCATTTTATAAGGTGCTATAACATGTACATTATATTTCAGAGCAAATACCATGAGCCTTCCTGAGGAAGACATCAGTTTGAAACGTGTTGGGTCATTTTGTATGACACACACGGTAGTAATTGCAAGATATCATTGTGTTGTACTTCTATGCGGAATAAAGCAATGGTATACAGTGCAGATTTGGTAACTTTGCCCACTTACAAAGAAATGAAGGGTCTATAATTTTTTAGCATAGGTATATTTTAAATGATAGAAACAGAATGTCAACCAAAATTCAGAAAAAAACCCCCACATAAAACAAATGCTATCAATTAAGTTACAGTTCAGTGAGTAAAATAAGTATTTGATCCCCGAGCAAAACATGACTTAACATAGACCTAAAGATATTTTCTAAAATTCTTGCCAACAGAATGGAAAAAATTATGAAAGACGTGGTCCATATAGACCAAGTAGGCTTTATTACAGGGAGAGAAGGAAGAGATAATGGAATTAGATCCCTCTTGATTATCGAGGAAATAAGGAAAAGCTGAGTCCCTGGTCTACTCCTGTGAATAGATCCCGAAAAGGCTTTTGACAGGGTAGACTGGGGCTTCATGCAGAATACATTAGAGGCGATTGAAATAGGGCCTAGAATGAGAAGGTGGATAAGTTCTTTATACAACAGACCCACCGCAAGAATTAAAGTCAATGGATCCATCTCAGAACCCTTTGAAATGGAAAATGGTACCCGTCAGGGGTGCCCATTGTCACCGCTGCTGTTCACCCTCGCATTAGAACCTCTGTTGAGAGGAATAAGGCGAAATGTCGATATTAAGGGACTAACAGTAGGAGGAGTAAATCATAAACTGACCGCTTATGCGGATGACATACTATTCTATGTAACAGATCCCAGGAAAACCCTGCCCAATATAATGAAAACGATTAAAGAATTCGGGACAGTATCCAATTTCAAGGTAAATCCTGCCAAATCAGAAATATTGAGCATAAATATTGCAAAAAAAGAAAGATGCGCTTTACAAGAAGATTTCCCATTTAGTTGGAAAAAAGAACTAAAATATCTGGGGATCAGATTAGCAACGTTTAGGGAGACTCTATATAAGATCAATTTTATTCCATTACTAAACAAGGTCAAAGAGGATTTAAATAGAATTGCACCAGGGCAATTATCATGGACTGGAAGAATAAATATTTTTAAAATGATAATATTACCAAAAGTAGTCTATAAAATACAGATGCTCCCAATCCCAATACCACAAGTCTACTTCAAAAAATTACAGTCAATGGGCTAGATTCACATAGATCAGCGGATCTTTAGATCCGCGTGACCTATGTGATTTAAGATCCGCTGCCGCAAGTTTGAGAGGCAAGTGGGTAATTCACAAAACACTTACCTCCAAACTTGCGGCGGCGGATCGTAAATCCCCCGGCGGAATTAAAATTCCGCGGCTAGGGGGAGTGTACTATTTAAATCAGGCGCGTCCCCGCGCCGATTTAAATGCGCATGCGCCATCCGCAAATTTTCCCAGCGTGCATTGCTCCCACTGACGTCGCTAGGACGTCAGTGGTTTCGGCGTGAGCGTAACTTGCGACGAGCGGGTTTGAGAATCGGCGTACGCAAACGACGTAAAAAAAAAAATTGACGCGGGAACGACGGCTATAATATATGCGCCTCATAGAAGCAGGGGTAAGTATACGCCGGGAAAACCGCTATGTAAACGTCGTAACAAACTGCGTCGGGCCCGCGTACGTTCGTGAATTGGCGTATCTCGCTGATTTACATATTTCTCAGCGGAAATCAGCGAGAACGCCCCCAGCGGCCATTTTTAAATTGCAGTTAAGATCCGACGGTGTCCAGTGAATCATTGATTGTGACCACCTTCTCTGCTCCAGGGTGTCCCGCGTCTGGAACCACAAGACAACTTATTCTGCAGGAAACCCATGCATCTCTGGGCATAGCATCCTCTGTCACCAACTCCAGGGGTACTCTGCACTAGAGCTGCACGATTCTGGCCAAAATGAGAATCGCAATTTTTTTCCTTAGAATGAAGATCACGATTCTCA
The DNA here is from genome assembly GCF_905171775.1 of Rana temporaria. Classification (NCBI taxonomy): domain Eukaryota; kingdom Metazoa; phylum Chordata; class Amphibia; order Anura; family Ranidae; genus Rana; species Rana temporaria. The sequence goes on along the minus strand of NC_053493.1, from coordinate 36,013,847 downwards.
CGGCGTAAAATCTTTTACATTTATACAAAAAAAAAAAAAAAAATGGGCTAACTTTACTGGCTAGTTTTTTTTCCAAAAAAATTGCATTTAAAAAGACTGTTGCGCAAATACAGTGCCACATAAAATATTGCAACAACCGCCATTTTATTCTCTAGGGTCTCTACTAAAAAATGATATAATGTTTGGGGGTTCTAAGTAATTTTCTATCAAAAAAAAAAATGATTTTAACTTGAAAAGAGCTGTGCGAAAAAGGTTTGGTGTTTAAGTGGTTAAACGTTCCTAATTTACATACAGAAGTTTATTCCTTTGATGTAAAAGTCAATGTGATACAATGTTTAGACTTAACTTTCCACTGATAAAGAATGTTTTCAAAACTTGGCAGGCTGCCCAGACTTGGCAGATTGCCCAGACTTTGACTTTTGGCTGAGAGTAGAGAGGAAATTCTTTGCATACCAAAGTGCAGAGAGAAAATTATTTTCATGTCAAAGATCGTGAAACCCTGTGTCAAGAATCGCAACGGGAAAAAGATCGCGATAACGATTCTTGACGATTAATCGTGCAGCTCTACTCTGCACTCAGCCACAAGGGGAGCCCTCTCGTCACTTCAGCCTCCAGTCAACAGAGGAGCCAAAGACTAAATTTGGTACACCCTCTTTAACAACCTACCCTAGAAAGGTGCTACATCAATATGTGCAAAATAAGAACAAATACTGAGAATTACACCCAGCATACAGTACACGAGAAGTGGCACAGTGCAGAGTCCATACATACAGAATAAGAACATATACTAAGAATTACACCCAGCATACAGGACAAGAGAAGTGCTATTGTACAGAGTCCATATACAGTAAAAAGTATTCATACCCCTTGAAATTTTCCACATTTTGTCATGTTACAACCAAAACCGTAAATGTATTTTATTGGGATTTTATGTGATAGACCAACACAAAGTGGCACATAATTGTGGAAGGAAAATGATAAATGGTTTTCAAATTATTTTGCAAATAAATATTTGAAAAGTGTGGGGTACATTTGTATTCTGCCCCCCGGGGTCAATACTTTGTAGAACCTCCTTTCTCTGCAATTACAGCTGCAAGTCTTTCTGGGGATGTCTCTACCAGATTTGCACACCTAGAGAGGGACATTTTTGCCCATTCTTCTTTGCAACATAGCTCAAGCTCTGTCAGATTGGATGGAGAGAGTCTGTGAACAGCAATTTTCAAGTCTTGCCACAGATTCTCAATTGGATTTTGGTCTGGACTTTGACTGGACCATTCTAACACATGAATATGCTTTGATGTAATCCATTCCATTCCATTGTAGCTCTGGCTGTATGTTTAGGGTCGTTGTCCTGCTGGAAGGTGAACCTCCATCCCAGTATCAAGTCTTTTGCAAACTCTAAAAGGTTTTCTTCTAAGATTGCCCTGTATTTGGCTCCATCCATCTTCCCATCAACTCTGATCAGCTTCCCCGTCCCTGCCGAAGAAAAGCATCCCCACAACATGATGCTGCCACCACCATGTTTCACAGTAGGGATGGTGTGTTCAGGGTGATCTGCAGTGATGGTTTTCCACCATACATAGCGTTTTGCTTTTAGGCCAAAATGTTCAATTTTGGTCTCATCTGACCAAAGCACCTTCTTCCACATGTTTGCTGTGTCCCCCACATGGCTTCTCATGAACTGCAAACGGGACATCCTTTCTTTCAACAATGGCCACTCCCGTAAAAAACAGATTTGTGGAGAGTACGACCAATAGTTGTCCTGTGGACAGATTCTCCCACCTGAGCTGTGGATCTCTGTAGCTCCTCCAGAGTTCCCATGGGCCTCTTGGCTGCTTCTCTGATGAATGCTCTTCTTGCCGGCCTGTCAGTTTAGGTGGACGGCCATGTCTTGGTAGGTTTGCAGTTGTGCCATACTCTTTCCATTTTCAGATGATGGATTGAACAGTGCTCCATGAGATGTTCAAAGCTTGGGTTATTTTTTTATAACCTAACCCTGCTTTAAACTTCTCCACAACTTTATCCCTGACCTGTCTGCTGTGTTCTTTGGCCTTCATGATGCTATTTGTTCACTAAAGTTCTCTAACAAACCTCTGAGGGCTTCACAGAACAGCTGTATTTATACCGAGATTAAATTAAACACAGGTGGACTCTATTTACAAATTTGGTCACTTCTGGAGGCAATTGGTTCCACTAGATTTTAGTTAGGGGTATCAGGGTAAGGCCACTTTTACACTGAAGCTATTTACAGTCGTTTTAGCGTTAACAATAGCGCCTGCAAAGCGCCTCTCCTGTCACTCCAGTGTGGAAACCCAAATGTGCTTTCACCACAGGTGTGCGCAGCCTATTGAATTAGGGTGTGCACCTCAAAGCTCCAACAAACATGTGTGTGTGACATATTTACCAGCCTAATCCCAGCTCTCCATCCTGAAGCAATCGAGGGGGGGGGGGTGGAGCAAGGGAGCTCACAGGGGGACCTAGGCAGCAGAAAGAACAGGGATGGGGGGTGGCATATATTGGTATGGTATTGATATTTTCCTCCATGTTGGCGAGAGGGAGAGGAGGAGAAGCCTACTTTCAGCTGCGGCAGGAGGAAAATACATATTGGTTCCACTAAATTCCACCTCCTGTCCAGGTTCTGGGGTCAGCAAGGAAGGATTGCAGTTCACCTATCACCTGCCCATGATCACTGGGGAGATTGCCTTTGATGGGTTGCCATCCACAGGATTAGGGTGAGCCCAGGCACACCTGGCACACCCCTTGCGCACGCCTATGGCTTTCACACTGGAGAGGTGCGCTTGTGGGATGTTAAAAAAAGTCCTGCAAGCAGCATCTTTGGGGCGGTTTAACACGTCCCTGTCCATTGAAATGAATGGGCAGCGCTGCCGAAGCCACAGTGCCCAGGGCAGCTGTCCCTCCTGCCCACCTTTTGTCCCGGCCCTGGCTACAGTAGTTTGTATACTTCTCTAATTGCAAGTCGCCTTTAAAGCGCACACAAAGATTGATCTCAGAACTGCAGTACTTGGTTTGGGCAATTTTTTTAAGACCCGAATCAACACCTTGTGCCAAGTAAAACAAGTCTGTCTATGTGCTGCTGCTTGTTCTCACATTGTCGCCTTCTGTTATCTTCCAGAAGTTCCCCCCTCTGCTGCTCCCGGCGTCATAGAGAGCTGAAATAGCTACTGAACCGAAACCTGTTCCTAATTCACAAACATAGCTTCTTCTTTCTTCCAGCAAAGTACAATGTGTATCTGATCCAGCCATAAAACTTACCCTGACTTCCCAACTTCCAACTTGTGAAAAAAAATTATTCAATCGGTATTCGAATTTAAAAAGGCAATCGATTTTTTTTTTTTCATTCAAATGCAGCTATAACATTAGGTTACTGATACTGACTGTCTGACAGTTCAAAAATTAGAACAAAATAGAAAAAATATATAATCATCTTCTAAAATTTGAATTTTGAATAGAATGAATTCAAATTTGAATAGTAAAGATTAGAATAGAATAGAAAAGTAATAGAAAAGAATAAAAGAGAAAATAAGAGCATATAATAAAAAATAATTTGAATAAAATAAAATAGAAAGAATATTATGGTTATATTCTATTTTATTCTATTCTATATTGTTTTTCAATTCTTTTCTATTCTCTTATTTTCTATTCTATTTTTAATATTTTCTATTCTAATCTTTTCTACTCAAATTCATTCTCTTCGAAATTAGAATTTCTGAAGAAGGCTTGGGGCCAGATCCACAGACGAAGTACGCCGGCGTATCTACTGATACGCCGGTGTACTTTCAAATTTCCCGCATCGTATCGTTGTTTTGAATCCTCAAAACAAGATACGACAGCTTCTGGGTTAGATCCGACAGGTGTACGTCTTTGTACGCCTTCGGATCTAAGATGCAATACTTCGGCGTCCGCCGGGTGACGTTTTCCGTGTCAGGTATGCAAATTAGCGATTTACGACAATCCACGAACGTACGCGCGGCCGTCGCATTTTCTAACGCCGTCTGTAGTCGGTTTTTTCCGGCGTATAGTTAAAGCTGATATTTTGCGGCGTATAGGTTGACTTGCCATGTTAAGTATAGCCTTCGTTCCCGCGTCGAAATTTGAAAAAAATTTGTTTGCATAAGTCGTCCGTGAATAGGGATGGACGTAACTCACGTCTAAGTTAAAAAAATTACGTCCTAGCGACGTCATTTAGCGCAATGCACGTCGGGAAATTTCGGGACAACGCATGCGCAGTTCATTCGGCGCGGGGGACGCGCTTCATTTAAATGAAACCCGCCCCCAACCCGCCCAATTTCAAATCCGCCGACAGAAATACACTACGCCGCCGTAACTTACGGCGCAAACTCGCTGAGGATTTGAAAATGCGCCAGGTAAGGTACGGCGGCGTAGTGTATCTCTGATACGCTGCGCCGTTCTACATGTATGTGGATCTGGCCCTATATTCTTAAAATGTATTCTATTCTATTGTTTTTCTTTTCTATTATTTTCAATTGTTTTATTTTCTATGATTTTGGATTCCATTGTTTTGAATTCTATTCTAATATATTTTATTCAAATTAGAATTTATTCTATTGAAATGTAGGAAGATGGCCATATTTTATTTTAATTTATTCTATTCTATTTAGTTCTATTCTATTCTTTACTATTGTTTAATTTGTATTCTATTGCTTTGTTATTTTATATTATATTTTATTGTATTCTTCTTTAGAAATATGATTGCTAATATTTTCAAAGTTGTTTTCTATTCTATTTTTATTATTTTCTATTCTAATCTTTTCTACTCAAATTCATTCTTTTCGAAACTAGAAATTCTGAAGAAGGCTATATTCTTAAAATGTATTCTATTCTATTGTTTTTCTTTTCAATTCTATTATTTTCTATGATTTTGGATTCCATTGTTTTAAATTCTATTCTAATATACTTTATTCAAATTAGAATTTATTCTATTGGAATGTAGGAAAATGGCCATATTTTATTTAAAATTATTATATTCTATTAAATTCTATTCTATTCTTTACTATTGTTTAATTTTTATTCTATTGCTTTGTTATTTTATATTATATGTTATTGTATTCTTCTTTAGAAAAATGATTGCTAATATTTTCGAAGTTGTTTTCTAATTCAAATATAATGTCGTCCAAATTTTGGATTTGTTTAAATTCGTTACTATTGAAATTCGGTAATTTGGATACATCCGAATTTCCGAATAATGAAAAATTTGTCCAAATTTTGATTCGGAACAAAACTAGCTGCGCATGTCTACTTGTTCTTCATCATGGCAATTCACACCACGGAGCCATGTCCCCCGTGTCCTGAAAAAGAATGGCATTGCTTCTATGGAACATGTTTGTTTAATGTAAAAACAATAATGGTTATTCGCAAGTTTATCACGTAGCCTAGCTACTATGGGCCAGATCCACAAAGCAGTTACGCTGGCGTATCTATTGATACGCCACGTAACTTCTAGTTTGCTCCGGCGTATCTTTGTTTTGTATCCACAAAACAAGATACGCCTGAAGCTGGGCTAGATCCGACTGGCGTATGTCTTAGTACGCCGTCGGATCTAAGGTGCATATTTACGCTGGCCGCTAGGTGGCGCTTCCGTCGATTTACGCTTTGCGTATGCAAATTAGCTAGATACGCCAATCCACAAACGTACGTCCGGCCGGCGCATTTTTTTTTTTACGTCGTTTCTGTAAGGCTTTTTTCTGCGTAACGTTATGAGGCGTAGCCAATGTTAAGTATGGACGTCGGGCCAGCGTCAAATTTTCCGTTGTGTACGTCGTTTGCGTAAAAAGTTCGCGAATAGGGCTTTGCGTAAAATGACGTTCACGTCAAAAGCATTGGCTTGATGCGGGTTAATTTGGAGCATGCGCACTGGGATACCCCCACAGACGGCGCATGCGCCGTTCAGAAAAAACGTCATTTACGTCGGGACAAGACGTAGTAACATAAAACACGCCCACAACTTAGCCATTTGAATTGCACGCCCTTACCCCGACACATTTACACTACGCCGCCGTAACTTACGGCGCAAATTCTATGTGGATATGGGAAATACGCTGTAAGTAGGCATGTACATTTCGTTTCGTTCCGAATCGAAATTCGGACAAATTTTTCATTATTCGGACATTCGGATGCATACGAATTCCCGAATTGCAATATTAATGAATTTACCGAATCCGAACGAACGTTTTCGATTCCGAATCGAAAACCCGTGGACGAAATTCGATCGGAATTCGAATTTTTTTTTTTATTATTTTTTTTCGAATTCCGATCGAATTTCGTCCTCGGGTTTTCGATTTGGAATTAGAATTATTTTTTTTTTTATTTTTTTTTTTTTCGAATTCAGATCGAATTTCGAAATTATATTCGAAAAGAGACTATTTGAAGAATAAAAATCCTGTCGAAATACTTTCGAATTCGACCGGATTTTTCGAAATTCGGTCGAAAACGAACGAATTCCGAAAACGGTCGAAATATTTTCGAATTCGACCGGATTTTTCGAAATTCGGTCGAAAACGAACGAGTTCCGAAAACGAATTTAAGACATGTAACGAACCTAACTTAACGAAATTAATTAAATAACGAATTAAAACGAAACGAAACAAAATTTTCCCTTTTGCACATGCCTAGCTGTAAGTTACGGCGGCGTAGTGTATCCGAGATACACTACGCCGGACGTAAAGAAGCGCCGCGCTACGTGAATCTGACCCTATGTATTGGTTTTGTATTGTATTTGAAAACTTTCAATAAAAATGTATCTAAAAATAGCTCCAGAACTTTTTTGAGCTTCAGGGATTTGGCTTCAGGCGACTTGTAGTGGGGATGTGAACGAACGCCATAGAGAATAGTTGATTTTTTTTCTCCTCCAGCGTTTAGGAGCTTCGACTTGTTGCATCTTCTAACGCATCTTCTAACGCACACTGTGAGAAGCTGTGCAATCAGAGTACAAGCTATTTTATTACAGGAGAGGAACCTGTCCAACTGTGGAAGGCTGGAGTTCAGTTATAACGTTTTTCTTAGGAAAGTAGGAAAACAATAAAAATGTAATAATACTCAGAAAACAAAGACTGCTGTGTTAATGATCGTGACAAACTACATCATACTGTGTATGTCAGGCCAACTATTCTTCTATGAGCTCTTATTAAAAAAATAAAATGATTAGCCAATAGAGGAAAGTATCATCCGTTTCATCATTCCTTGCTATGTTTTTCAGCTTTTTCATCCGCTTTTATTTCGAATTCAAAACAAAGTGCAGCGCTCTAATCAAAATCTAAATCTAAATAAGGTAAAAAAGTGACAGAGATATTAATATAAATTGCAATAATCAATATAGCATAATAAATGCAAAAACACATTAATTTCTAAACAAAGCAATCATAAAGTACCAATTGCTCAGTAGTCGGCTGATTATAAATGCTAAATACAGCGCACAAACATATGTCTAAAACAATTAAGTATGAGACAAAAAAATCATAAAGTGCTAGTGCAAAACTATATAAATAAATAACATTTATATATTATCATTTATATATTTTTATTTATTTATAATTATTTAGTTATTTATTTAACTTTTTTTTATAAGGGGTTAGGGGTTTTATTTAAAATGTATTGATTTATTTATTTTATTTATTATTTATTTAATTTGCTAGGTTAAGGTTAGGAGATAATATTAGGGCTAGGTTTAGGGGTTAGGAGTTAATATTAGGCTTAGGGGGGTTGGGATTAGAGGTAGGGGTTAAAGGGTTTGTAAAGGAATTTTTTTTTTTTTTTTTATCTTAATAGCTTCCTTTACCTTAATGCAGTGCTGTTTTCATGTCCTCATTGTTCGTTTTTGCTCTCAAGTTGCTGTAATTCTTCTCTGATCTCCACACTTCCTGGTTGTTTGTTTCCTGATGACCACAGTACTGGGAGCTTTCTCACTGTGGTCACTAATCAAGGAGGTGTGATTACTGTGGGCCAGATCCACGAAGCGTGGCGCTTCTTTCCGTCCAGTGTAGCGTATCTCTGATACACTACGCCGCCGTAACTTACATCGAATTTTCTGTATCCTGAAAGAATTTGCGTCGTAAGTTACTTCGCCATAGTTTAACTTTGGCGGCGTAAGGGCGCGCAATTCAAATGTATGAGATGGGGGCGTGTTTTATGTTAATACGTCTTGACCCGACGTAAATGACGTTTTTTTTAACGGCGCATGCGCCGTCCGTGGGGGTATCCCAGTGTGCATGCTTGAAATGAACCCGCAACAAGCCAATGCTTACGACGTGAACGTCATTCTACGCAAAGCCCTATTCGCGAATGACTTAAAATTTTCAAATTTCGACGCGGGAACGACGGACATACTTAACATAGGATACGCCTCATATAGCAGGGGTAACTATACGCCGAAAAAAGCCTTACGGAAACGACGTAAAAAAAATGCGCCGGCCGGACGTACGTTCGTGGATCGCCGTATCTAGCTAATTTGCATACTCAACGCGGAAATAGACAGAAACGCCACCTAGCGGCCAGCGTAAAAATGCACCTTAGATCCGACGGCATACTAAGACGTACGCCAGTCGGATCTAGCCCAACTTCAGGAGTATCTTGTTTTGTGGATACAAAACAAAGATACACCGGAGCAAACTAGAAGTTACGCGGCGTATCAATAGGTACGCCAGCGTAACTTCTTTGTGGATCTGCCCCTGTGTGTCTAAAACCCCTGTTTTCCAAACCATCACTGCCCTGTATTGGCTCTGTGGCTCTGTACATCACAGAAGCAGGAAACAACATGCAAAAACGAAACTAGAAACTGCAGGTACATTATATGATTGATTTTTATCTATTTTTAATCATTTTTAACATTTCAGCAAAAAAATAAATCCTTTACAACTCCTTTAATATTAGGGGTTGGGGTTAGTTTTTTTTTTAGTTTGTTTTATTATTTATTTTATTAATTATTTATTTATTTATTTATTATTATTATTTATTTATGTATTATTTATGTACTTAATAAATATTGTTTATTTGTATTTATTTATTGCTTTTGAGCAGAAAATGCTTACAAATGCGCGACAAAACACGTCAAAACAGATGAGCTTTTAGGAGACAAATTAATGTGAGCCCGATGTCTATGGATTATGTACTTTACGTTGTTATTGGGTACATTACATTAGTGTATACAGCGTCTATAGAGACTAATGTAAAGTTTTCATTTCTTTGAGTTGATTTTTTTTTTTCTGTCTTTTGGAAACTATTTAGGTAAACGTCATTGGTCAAATCAATATTATTATTATAATTTTTTTTTTGTGGACAAAACACCTTTATTAGTCACTACATAAAGCCAAGAGTCAAATCAATATTATTTTACTGTGTGACCTGCACCTCTCTCTGCCGCTGAGCTCACCCCTATCTCTGCAGATCCCTCTGGCCACGCCTCCCTGATGCCGTGCCAACAACCCAATTACCGCCAGAGGCCAAATGAGAGAGCACCACCTGCTGTCACAGACAGGAATCCCCCTTCAACTGCCACCTGATTGGTCTTCGCCCTGACAGCAGATCCTCCCCCCTTAAACCAGCCTGGATAGTTCCAAGGGGTCAGAAGTAGAGGAGATTATTGCACTGCAAGTATTTGTGTCTTGATTGTTGCTGTGTGTCTGGGAAGCGGCTATACAAGGGGTCAGCGCTGGACTAGTTTCTGCACCAACCCAAAATGTAGCACCCAGGGCGACCACACCAGCGCCCCCCCCCCACGCTACGCCACTGTGCGTTGTCACAGGGCCCTTAAACAGTGTGGGGCCCAGGGGCGGACTGACAACTCATGGGGCCCCCGGGCAATAGGAGATTATGGGCCGCCCCCGGGAAATAGGAGATTATGGGGCCCCCAGGCAATAGATTATGGGGCCACACAGTATACACACACATACAGTATACATACACAGTATACACACACAGACACACAATATACACAAACACACACAGTATACACACACAGGGCCAGATCCACGTACCTCATCGCATCTTTCTGTCCGGTGTAGCGTATCTCTGATACACTACGCCGCCGTAACTTACAGCGTATTTTCTGTATCCTGAAAGAATTTGCGCCGTAAGTTACGGTGGCGTAGTGTAACTTTGTCAGCGTAAGGGTGCGCAATTCAAATAGATCAGATGGTGGCATGTTTTATGTTAATACGTCTTGACCCGACGTAAATTACGTTTTTTTTCAATGGCGCATGCGCCGTCCGTGGGGGTATCCCAGTACGCATGCTCCAAATTAACCCACAACAAGCCAATGCTTTCGACGTGAACGTAATTCTACGCAAAGCCCTATTCGCAAACTACTTACGCAAACGATGTCAAATTTTCAAAATTCGACGCGGGAACGACGTCCATACTTAACATAGGGTACGCCTCATATAGCAGGGGTAACTATACGCCGAAAAAAGCCTTACGGAAACTACGTAAAAAAATGCGCCAGCCGGACGTACGTTTGTGGATTCGCGTATCTAGCTAATTTGCATACTCGACGCGGAAATCGACGGAAGCGAAAATATGCACCTTAGATCCGACGGCATACTAAGACGTACGCCAGTCGGATCTAGCCCAGCTTCAGGCGTATCTTGTTTTGTGGATACAAAACAAAGATACGCCGGAGCAATCTAGCAGTTACGCAACGTATCAATAGATACGCCAGCGTAACTGCTTCGTGGATCTGGCCCACAGAATACACACACACACAGAATACACACACTGAAAAGGTACTGGAGAGGTGGGGCAGCTATAATCTTGGGATTTAAAAAAAAAAACACAGATTTTTACATACTGTGCTTGGTTTTAATGAGGCTGGCAGCCCTGATGTTGCCCCCTAGTGGCATGGGGCCCTCGGGCAGTGCCAGAGAGCCCGAATGGTCAGTCCGCCCCTGGTGGGGCCCGTAGGCCGGTGCCTACACTGCCTATTTGGTAATCCGGCATTGCCCTTGTTACAATACAAGAAGAAGGAAGTCCAGTAGAAGAAGACAGCCTGGGCTATAGTAGCCCCCTCCACAGAACAGCCTTGATGGGGAACAGCTGCACTGCCACAATTACGCTCTCCTCCATGCGTCTTCGCAGGTACCGCTCAGTGAATATCGCATTCTTTAGCAGCTGCAGCTGTTCATGGATTTCCTTACATTTTCCTCGTAAAGATCAACACAAAATATTCCTTGGAAAAAGGATTATTAGACTCTATTATGACTTGCGAGGTTTTAATGTGACTTTCTATCTAATGAACTGCAGTAAAAAAAAAGAAAAGCTTACCTCTGGTTTCAGATGGCGGAGCCTTTATAGATTTCTAATTATAAGCTATTAACACATTTGTCTCCATTTCTAAAGCCAGGCGGTGGGGGGAGGGGAGACTCCATGGACTGATTTACTAAACCTGACACCCAGGATGAGTGTGTCTGTCCGCTCTATGGGGCTCATTCACGCTATTTTCAGCGAATGGCGATTTTTTTTTCTGCACCCGATCAACGCCAATCACAGCAAGGACACACATAGGACAGTTGTTTTCTATATACCCCGTCCACAGCATCTGCAGTGCAGAATGGGAGACATGCTCATCACCTGATGTCAGCACTGGTCAGGTAGACATGAATGGAATGTCACTTTTATATCAATAGAGTTGGGGGGAAAAAACATTGTTCCCCCATCACAGAAAGGACAACAGTCTCCAGCTACAACGGATCGTTTTGGCATATAGGAACACACCCTTAGAGACTGTTCACACCACAGTCTCGTGCATTCGTTTTTCTGCATCAAAAACGCATGGAAAGTAGGTTATATGGCTTCCAATAACAAAGTTCACACCAGTGCTTGCAATTCCAGTGTGTCCCAGTTCCAGAACAAAAAAGTAGAGTATGCTGCATTTTTTCTGCACTGGACTGTACTGGAACGATGTAGAACGTATAAAGAAAGCACTGGAACGCACCTAAACGCACTGGAATACTTCATATTCCCATCGCACACTTTCCTTGATCTGCTCTTGGGTTTGGGTGCTTGTAGCAACAACCAGCTGGATACTGGTACACAGTGGCGGCTGTGCTCAAAATTTTTTGGGGGGGCGCAAACGAAAAAAAAAAAAATTGCAGCCTCACCGTGCCTATCAAATGCAGCCACTGTGCCATCAATTGTCACTACTGTGCCATACCATCAAACGCAGCCACTGTGCCATGCCATCAAACGCAGCCACTGTGCCATGCCATCAAACGCAGCCACTGTGCCATCAATTGTCACCACTGTGCCTTGCCATCAAACGCAGCCACTGTGCCATCAATTATCACCACTGTGCCATGCCATCAAACGCAGTCACTGTGCAATGCCATCAAACGCAGCCACTGTGCCATCAATTGTCACCACTGTGCCATGCCGTCAAATGCAGTCACTATGCCATTAATTTGCACCACTGTGCCATGCCATCAAATGCAGTCATTGTGCCATGCCATCAAACGCAGCCACTGTGCCATGCCATCAAACGCAGTCACTGTGCCATGTCATCAAACACAGCCACCATGCTATCAATTGTCACCACTGTGCCATGCCATCAAACGCAGCCACTGTGCCCCTCAATTGTCGCCACTGTGCCAATTGTCACCACTGTGCCCTTTAATTGTCGCCACTGTGCCCATTGTTGCCACTGTGCATGTCACTGTGTCCTTTAATTGTTGCCACTGTGCCCATTGACACCACTGTGCCAATTGTCACCACTGTGCCCTTTGTCACCACTGTGCCCATTGATGCCACTGTGCCCATTGTCGCCACTGTGCCCATTGTCGCCACTGTGCCCTGTGTCGCCGCTGTGTCCTGTAAAATGCACTTACCTTACTCCTTCCACGTCCCTCAATGTCTTCTTCTCCCACCTTGGTGACGCTTCAGCCAATCAGGTTACCGATAACCAGAATCGGGGGAACCTGATTGGCTGAGACGGCCTTTAGTCTTATCCAAGGGACGCACCCCCTGTGTGTTCCGAGGATAAGACATCCAGGAACCGAGGGCTGTACTCAGAAAGCCTATCAGAGCCGCTGGCTCTGATAGGCACTTCCGCACAGCCAACCAGCTGCCGTTATTCAGGTGGCCGGCGCTCAATTTCCGGCCACCTGAATAGACCAGCGGCAGCTGGCAACAATAACATACATTCATGCAATGCATGAATGTATGTTATTAGACTCAGTGACAGGCGAGAGCCGAAGGGGGCGGCGCTCCAGCGCCCTCTATGGATGAACCGCCACTGAAGAAAGCACTGGAACGCACCTAAACGCACTGGAATACTTCATATTCCCATCGCACACTTTCCTGGATCCGCTCTTGGGTTTGGGTGGTCGTAGCAACAAGCAGCTGGATACTGGTACACGTTACAGTAGAAATATTTGCCAGCACACCATGGAACGACGTAAATAGCGCCCAAACAGATGTTTTATTGCATGATCACAACACAAGGAGAGTGCAACATTTCGTCACATGCCTGACGAAGGGGCAATACACGGCTCCGAAACGTTGCTTTTTCTTTGTGTTGTGATCATGCAATAAAACATCCGTTTGGACACTATTTACGTCGTTCCATGGTGTGCTGGAAAATATTTCTACTAAACGCACTGGAACACACAGGTCCTTATTCAAGGTTAAGAAAAAAGAGGGGGGGGGGGGGAATGCACTGGACTGCATCAAAAACGCACCAAAAAACGCGTACATTTTTTTCGCACATGCAGAAAAGCACCTGGAACGCATTCAGGCTGCGTTTCTATGGTGTGAACTGGCCCTTAGGCTAGGTTCAAATCATACAGGTGTGATGGAGTGCGCGCCTTTCAGTTCGTTTTCAACATGTTCCCAGGTACAGTGGAACCTCGATTTACGAGCAACGCAGTTAACAATCATGTAGTCCAAATTTCGGTTCAGAATAAAACTAACTGCACATGTCTATTGACGCACATTGACCATGGCTTGTTACTACCCATTTCCCATGCATTGCCATTGATACCTATGGGCCTCCCAATGCACCAAGACCCACACACTGCACACTTCAATACACAAGGCAGAGCTGAGATGGGAACAGACGCCATCTTTTTACAGGGAAGTTAGGCACATGGCCACGGAGCCCCTCCCCCCCCCCATCATCCGACACAACCTAATATTCTTTGTTCTCTGAATTCCTATCTTGTTGAAATGCAGCATTATCTGTCACAGAGCAACGTTTGTATTTCTTTATGTTTTTCATGCATTTTTTTACATTTTCAAATGAAAGTACAAGCATAGACTGAGATGACCATACTACAGTGGAACCTCGGATTACGAGCATAATCCGTTCCAGGAGAATGCTCCTAATCCAAAGTACTCGCATATCAAAGCGAGTTTCCCCATTGAAGTCAATGAAAATGAAAAATAATTAGTTCCGCATTTACTTCAATGGCATGCAATACCGCATGCGGCCAGAGGCGGGGTGGGCGCCGGAGAGCCTCGGAAACAGCTGAAAAGGCTGACCTCTGCAAACCTCAGAAAGACTTTGTTCCCCAGATTTGCCGAAGTCAGCCATGCTGTCCTCATGCCCTTCTGTGCATTTCCGAACGGTGCAGATCAGCTGCGATCGGCGATGTTTGGCTCTGCTGGGCTCCGGTGCCCCCCCACCTCAGGCCATATGCCGTACTGCACACCATTTTGGCCTTAATCCTGCTCGTGTTGGGACAACACTCGCAAACCGAGTTAGGATTTTTTAAAATACAGTGCTGGTATTGCAAAACGCTCGTTAACCACGTTACTCGCAATCCAAGTATAAATACTAAAGGGGTCCATATACAGGCATACCTCGCTTTAAAGCTTTAAAAGCTTTAGAGCTTTAAAAGTTTTTTTTTATTAGACCATTAAATTCGGCATCGTAGCGCGAGCTACGGTATGCCGGTCTTACATTTTTTATGCCCGTACTCACTGTGGTATCGCTGATTGAAGAATCCGGGGAATGGGCGTTCCTATGGTGAGAGAAGGTGATTGACGGCCGGCCCTGGCACGTCACGCTTCTCCGGAAATAGCCGAAATAGGCTTGGCTATTCACGGCGCCTGCGCATAGCCTGTGCGCAGGCGTCGTGAATAGCCGAGACCTACTCCGGCTGTCTTCGGGGAGCGTGACGTGCCAGAGCCGGCCGTCAATCATCCTCCCTCTCCATAGGCACGCCCATTCCCCGCGGGAGTCGGATTCTTCAATCAGCGATACCACAGTGAGTACGGGGATTAAAAATTTAAGACCGGCATACCGTAGCTCGCGCTACGATGCCGAATTTAATGGTCTAATGATGGAAAGGAGGGTGAACTACCGCTTTAAGTACACTCACTTTACATACACTCGCGAGTAAGGACATACCCCCGAGTGTATGTAAAGTGCCTTACAAGTACTGTACAGGCATTTTGCAGCCGCACTAGAAGGAGCTGAAGCTTCGAGAGCATAGCCCGCCCTGTTCCAGTGTGCCCCTGACACCCCCAATACAGCCCCTGAGACCTCAACTACAGCTCCTGACACCCCAAATACAGCCCCTGACCCCCTACTACACCCTAGAAGGGAAAAAAGGTATTGTTTCACTTTAAGTACATTTTCGTTTTACATCCATGCTCTGGTCCCGTTGTGTACTTAAAAGTGGGGTATGCCTGTAGTGAACTTGGCGGTGAGTTATTTACTTTAAGGTCATCACAGAGGACAAGGGGGCACGCTTTACATCTGGAGGAAAAGGGGATTTTATCTCCAAATACGGAAAGGTTTCTTCGCAGTAAGCAGGGCCGTCTTAATAGCATCATGGGCCCCTGGGCAAAGTAATTCTCTGGGGCCCCTACAATGGAGACAGTGCAGGTAAACAAAAATCAAGTAGGTAAGAGGTAGGGGATATCTAGGGTGAAGAGGGGTCAGAGTGCTAGGGGGACATCTGGGATGTAGAGGGGCAGCCCAGGCTCAAGGACAAGCTGCTTTGGGGAAAGGGCAGGGGCCCCCCATGCAGCTTGGGCCCCTGGGCACTGCCCATGTGTGCCCTCTCATTAAGACAGCCCTGACAGTAAGAGCTGTGAAAATGTGGAACAGACTCCCTCCAGAGGTGGTTCTGGCCAGCTCAGTAGATTGCTTTAAGAAAGGTCTGGATTCTTTCCTAGATGTACAGAAAATAACTAGGTACTGACATTTATAGGCAATGTTGATCCGGGGGGAAATCCGATTGCCTCTCGGGGGATTTGGATCATGCTCTGCTGTTTTTTTTTTGCCTTCCTCTGGATCAACTGTGGGTATAGAATAGTGTATATAGGATTGCATAATCCCCCCCCCCCACACTATTGGTTGAACTGGATGGACTTGTGCCATTTTTCAATCAGACTAACTATGTAACCTTTAAAAAAACTGTTTACTGTAACTTATTCTAAAGTCTGAGATGGAGTTTGGCTTCAATTTGTTAGCTTATCTAAATCTGCTAATACATGTGAACCCCCCCCCCCCCCCCCCAAGACTGCCAATGGTGCTGTTGGCTGTGCCTCCTGTTCTCATTCCTCCAGAGTGATTTCTCACTAATACGGGAGGTGTGTTACTGGCCAGATCACCAGGTGAAAACAGAAGGGAAAAGGCCTAAGAAAAGAAAACGAATGCAGCCACCACATCTAAAGATTGATAAGCTGCATTATAATACATTTTTGGTTTTGAGTTTAATAGCACTTGAACTAGCAGGGCCCTCTGATCCCTCTTATATTGAATTGTATTATACCTATACTGTCTGGGCCAGATTCTCAAAAGAGTTACGCCGGTGTATCTACAGATACAGATATCTACAGATGTTTTGCGAATACAAAAAAATGATACGCCGGCGGGAATTTCGAATTACGCCGGTGTATCTACAAATACACAGATACACCGGCGCAATTCGAAATTCCCGCCAGGGTATCATTGTTTTGTATTCGCAAAACAAGATACGCCGGAATTAGGCTAGGATCCTAATGGTGTAAGTCACTTACACCGTCGGATCCTAAATGCAATACAACGCTGACCGCTAGGTGGCGTTTACGTTCAGGTCTCATTTGACTGATACACCGATTCCCGAATGAATTTGCGCCGCGTCGTCTACGTCGCTTCCGTAAGCGTAAGGTTACCCCTGCTATATGAGGGGTAACCTTACGCCAGTCCGCCGTATGCCATGTTAAGTATGGCGACGGGTCCGCATCGGCTTTTTCCGTTGGTTACGTCGTTTTCCTAAGTCATTCACGAATACGACTTTACATCAATGGCGCTCACATCGGCGTCATTGACGTTTTCCGTCATGAGCTGGAACATGCGCACTGGGCTTTTTTTCCGCCTGGCGCATGCGCAGTTCGATCAGCGCGGGGGCGCGCTTAATTTAAATACAAGCCGCCCCCTTAGAATTACGCGGCCATACGCCAGGCCATTTACACTACGCCGCCGCAAATTACGGAGCAAGTGCTTGAAGGAATACGGCACTTATTTATTTATTTATTTATTAAAATTCTTAAAAGTACAAAAAAGTACAAAACGCAGTCAGTTACCCGTAGGCCTCGATGCGCCGAGAACAACAATACAGCAACAACAAAAAAAACACACACAGGCAAACACACTTGCTCCAGTAAGTTGCGGTGGCGTGGTGTAAATGGCTTACACTACGCCAGCGCCCATTCTTGGAGAATCTGGCCCTCTGCCTTCATGTTTTAAAGCGCTAAACAAACTTTTGGTTCCATATAAATCCATACCTCCCAACTTTTTGAGATGGAAACGAGAGACACCTATAAACAAAAGTATGTAGGCACAGGACACACCCCCTGCCACGCCCCCAGAAAGGAAGATTTTACAACAACAAAAAAGTTTAGTTAAAGTGGAGTTCCAGGCAAAAATACAAGTAGATCTTGCACAATAGAGCACCCCACCTGTGCGGGTTCATGCACAGATGTCTATTGAAATCGCCCCTGAAGTTGCCATAAGTAGTGAAGGAACTGCTTTTGGAAATCGATGTGCCGCCGATTGGGACAGTGCCGCTGCCGGAAATAGGCTGCGATTTGTCATGTCCAATCGCGCCGATGTGAACGGGGCGAAAGGTTTAGCGCTGGGAAATACTTTTTGAATGTTAAATAGTGCATTTTGTATACAACTATATAGATCAAACCAAAATGAGGGACAAATGTGGAGGAAAGAGGGACTTTGTTCCAAATCAGGGACAGTCCCTCGAAATCAATTACAGTTGATCCCATGTACAGTAAATGTGTTGGAATGGCCTAGTCAAAGCCCAGACCTCAATCCAATAGAAAATCTGTGATCAGACTTAGGCCCCTTTCACACTGGGGCGGGAGCCGCGGTGGCGGTATAGCGCCGCTAAAAATAGCGGCGCTATACCGTCGGATTTGCTGCGGGATTCGGCCGCTAGCGGGGCGGTATTAACCCCCGCTAGCGGCCGATAAAGGGTTAATACCGCCTGCAATGCACCTCTGTAGAGGCGCATTGCAGGCGGTATTGCCGCGGTTTCCCATTGTTTAAAATGGGAAGGAGCGGTATACATGCTGCTCCTCTCACCGCTCCAAAGATGCTGCTGACAGGAGATTTTTTTCTCTCCCGCCAGCGCATCGCCTCAATGTGAAAGCCTTAGTGTGAATCGAGCCTTAGACCCCTTTCACACTGAGGAGTTTTTCAGGCGGTACAGCACTAAAAATAGCGCTGCTATACCGCCTGAAAAACTCCTGCACTGCATACTCAATGTGAAAGCCGGAGGGCTTTCACACTGAGTTGATGCGCTGGCGGGAGAGAAAAAAATCTCCTGTCAGCAGCATCTTTGGAGCGGTGAGAGGAGCGGTATGTATACCGCTCCTTCCCATTTTAAACAATTTGACTAGGCCATTCCAACACATTATCGGCCGCTAGCGAGGGTTAATACCGCTAGCGGCCGAATGCCACTGCAATTCCGACGGTATAGCGCCGCTATACCGCCACCGCGGCTCCCGCCCCAGTGTGAAAGGGGCCTTAGGCACATTGACTTTTTATATTATTTTGTCCTATTTGTTGTTTGCTTCACAATAATAATAATAATAAAAAAAAAACATCTTCAAATTTGTGGGCATGTTCCTTAAATTAAATGATGCCAATCCTCAAACAATCCATGTTAAAGCAGAGCTCCACCCAAAAAAAAGGAGCCTCCCCCCTCTGGTGTCACCTGGGAAACACACTGTTCCCAGGAGAGAGTGGGGACCAGTGACGGCGCGGCGTGCTACTTGCGCATGCGCAGTAGGGAACAGGGCAGTGAAGCCGCAACCCTTCCCTTCCTGATTCCCTAACCGAGGATGGCGGCGGGTGCAGCCGAGGGACGACATCGTGGGGGGGAAGGGGCGCGCTGGACAGGTAAGTGTCCATTTTTTAAAAGTACTGCAGTATTTGTAGCTGCTGGCTTTTAAAAAAAAAAAATCGGACGTCCGCTTTAATTCCAGGTTTTGTGGCAACAAAACAAGAAAAATGCCAAGGGGTGTGAATACTTTTGCAAGGCACTGTAAATCCTATAAAATAATAATGTGCAGACATTCGCAGTATGAAAAAAATGCCATGACTGTCAGTGTCAGACCAGCATATAATACAGAGCAATATATATATATATATAGATTTTATTGACTAACAGATAACAGACTTTCCTTGCAGATGACTGGAGCAGATTTGGTGAGCCATAGATTGGCCACATCTTTAATTTCTTCCATCGCTTAGAAATTACATTAAAAAAAAATAGCATTTACGCACTTTTTGCCGTCGCGCCTCCTGTGCCATATTGATCCTCCCGGTAACCCAATTAAATATAAAATGACCACATCTCCATTTTAATGCAGAACCCTAATGAGCTCTCATCAAATTCTTGATAGACCTTTAGGTGTCACACAGCTGAGCTCCATTGTGAAGATTTAGGAGCTGCAGTCATGTCTCTTGGCCACTAGATGGCGCGGTGGAGCTATGGCAGGCGGCGGCAGCAGCAGCAGCAGCAGCCTACAGAGCAGAGTGCGGATCTCATGTATAGTCAGTCCTGCTGGATCTGCTTCATCATTCAAGCTAAGAATATAAACAGTGTACAATGACGAGGATAGAGGAGGGGGTGGGACAGATCAGAGCACAGCCTGAGCACTGGGCTGCATGAGAAGCTGCTGCAGGACCATCCAAAGCTGCCTCTGCAGGTCTACAAGGGGTCCCCTGTACCCAGAATCCTGCACCCCCCCCCCCAGACATCTCTTCTCTCCTTCTCACATCCACACTGCCTGTGTTGGGAAATATTTCGCTTCCTGCTCCAAGTTTTCATTGCGGAGAAGTTGCAGAAAATGAGTCGCAATATTTGGGAACAGATTGTATGTGAGACCTAGAAGGCGGCAGGAGGAGAGGATCGCAGCCAGCTTCAGCCACCGCTGGGATTCTTCTTTGGACTTTCGCTCATCCTCCTTCCCTCCTCCAAGTTGGAGCTCTGCTGCTTGGATGTGTGACATGATCGCAGGACAGCCGGCTCCGAAGCTGAGCAAGATGAAAAAGTTAAGGAGAACTTTGTCAGAGAGCTTCAGCAGGCTAGGTAAGTGATGGGGGGCTCCTGGGGGGTGATCATTTCCAAACGGGGCTCCTGCGGGGTGGCAGTTCCCAAATTGGGATCCTGGTGGGGTGGCAGTTCCCAAATGGGGATCCTAGGGGGGGGTTGGCAGTTCCCAAATGGGGCTCCTGGGGGGTGGCAGTTCCTTAATGGGGATCCTGGGGGGTGGGGGTGGCATTTCCTCCTATATGCGGCTCCTAGGGGGAGGCAGTTCCCATATGGGGATGATGGTGGGTGGCAGTTCCCAAATGGGGCTCCTGGGGGGGGGGGGGGGCACTAAATGAATGGGGATCCTGGGGGGTGGGGTGGCATTTCCTATATGCGGCTCCTAGTTGGTGGCAGTTCCCAAATGGGGATCCTGGGGGATGATACTTTTCAAACGGGGATCCTGGGGGGGTGGCATTTCCTATATGCGGCTCTAGAGGGAGGCAGTTCCCATATGGGGATGATGGTGGGTGGCAGTTCCTGAATGGGGATCCTGGTGGGGTGGCAGTTCCGAAATGGGGCTCCTGAGGGGGGGTGGCAGTTCCCAAGTGGGGTGGGGGTGGCAGCTTCAGAATGGGGATCTTGGGGGTAGAAATTCCCATATGGGGCTCCTTGGGGGTGGCAGTTCCCAAGTGGGGATCCTCTGGTAGGTGGCAGCTCTCAGGTTGTGGCTCCTCCTGGTGGAGGGGGGGGGGGGGGCAGTTCTCGCTGGGTCTTGGCACCTTTCCACTGATCCATTAGATGTGTGATTTCTAGGGATGTCATAGTGGTATGCATGGCACAGATGTTGATGTTGGCTGTACAGTGTTTGCTGACATAAGCAGTCTGGACACTTCTGGAGGCATGCTTGCCAACTTAACTGATGTCTAGGCAAAGTACCAGAGATTGTCCTTTTATTGATAAGGGGGGGGGGAATCAATTGCGGCTTTGAATACTATACCTATATCGGAGAATACTTTCCAAAGAGAGCCATTAGTAATCAGAACTGACCTAGAGATGAGATCCTAATCAGATAAGTAGATCTGTTCTACTATAAAGTGATATTATAAGAACTAACCTAGAGCTCATATCCTAATCAGAGACGTATAACCAAAGACCGCTACTAGGAAGCCAGGACAAGGGGTGGGCAGGAGGAACAGTTGCCTGGGGCATAGTGAAGCACAACCATTGAAGTACAACCATTCCATAGCATGCATTAATAATGGGGGAGGGATGTGTAATTCTAGATCTTTGTACTGGGCAACCCTGTCCTGACACTGCTAGTAATCGTAACGGACCTAGAGATGATATCTTAATCGGAGTATAACCAAAGAAAGCTACTAGGAATCGGGGCCTGGACGAGGGATGGGCAGGAGGGACAGTTGCCCTGGGGTGCAGCAAAGCAAAGGAACAAAAAAATGGACACCCATTCTATAGCATGTATTAATGGGGGGGGGGGGGGGTGCAATTCTCGATCCCTGCCCTGGGTGTTGGACAACCCTGTCCTGGTACTGCTACTAACTAATCGCAGAAGTAGATCTTTTCTACTTTGAAAAGGGATATTCAGAACTGACCTACAGATGATGTCTAAATCTGGCCATACATTCTACAATTTTCTTATTACGGGTTCTTGTATAGTGTCAATTTATACAGTGCTTTTACATATATATTGTACATTCACATCGGTCCCTGACCTGGAGGAGCTTCCAATCTAATCTAACTCACATTCATACACATAGGGCCAATATACACGGGATCCAGTTACCCTGCCAGAATGTCTTTGGAGTGTGGGAGGAAACCCACGCAGGCACAGGGAGAACTTGCAAACTCCAGCCAGGTTGTGCCGTAGTTGGGATTCAAAACGGCGACCCCAGTGCTACCAGGTGGAAGTGCTAACCACTTGGCCACTGTGCTGCCCTATACAACGTTTGCCCTAACATTGTAAAGCACTGCGCAAACTGCTGGCACTATATAAATCCTGTATAATACTAATGATTCCATTTCCTTTTGATTTACCTTCAAATATGTAGTGGAAGCGCCTTCCTTGATTGCATACAAATTGAAAGTCTTTAAGCTTGACCTCCTAGTATATGGCTTTGGTAGATAAATTGTATAATGTATGGCCAGCCTAGGGCCTCTTCCACATGGATGCCTAAAAATGCCAGTTTTTTTTTTTTGTTTGTTTTTTTACTGATCTAAAAGCAGTTTATTGTTTTTATTGTACTGTACACACAGGCGTCCTTAAATGTGCTATGTGTAAAGTATAACAATCAAATCTGCATTGCTGAACGGTATTTTAGGCCCATATACACGTATGACTCACTTTCTGAAAAGCTAGAAGAATTTTTACACGTGTGTGTGTGTGTGTGTGCACGAAAAACGTGAAAATTTTTATGCAGAAACTTTCTGCCGGGAATCTCAGATTTTCATACGTCAGTACCATGTGCAAGTATTCCAACATTCTACCCTAAACAGAAATCTATTCAGAACTGACCCAAGAATATCTAAATCAGAGAAGTAGATCTGAGTTACTAACAATGGGGTCGATTTAGGTAGGGGCGCGCACTCATACGGCGGCGCAGCGTATCGTATTTACGCTACGCCGCCGTAACCTACAGGATCAAGGGCTGTATTCACGAAGCACTTGCTCCGTAAGTTGTGGTGGCGTAGCGTAAATGGGGCCGGCGTAATTCAAATGTGGAAGGGGGGGCGTGTTTTATGTAAATAATGGATGACCCGACGTGGTTGACGTTTTGTACGGACAGCGCATGCGCCGTCCGTGTACATATCCCAGTGTGCATTGCTTCCAAGTACGGCGCAATGACGTATTGGTTTCGACGTGAACGTAAATTACGTCCAGCCCTATTCGCGAACGGCTTACGCAAACAACGTAAGAAATTCAAATTTCGACGCGGGAACGACGTCCATACTTAACATTGCGTGCGCCTCCTAATAGCAGGAACAACCTTACGCTTAAAAAGCCTAACGTAAACGACGTAAATAAGTTGCGCCGGGCGTACGTACGTTTGTGAATCGGCGTATCTAGTTAATTTGCATAATCTACGCCGACAACAACGGAAGCGCCCCTAGCGGCCAGCGTGAGAATGCACCCTAAGATACGACGGAGTAAGAGACTTATGCCAATCGTATCTTAGGCTAATGTCGGCGTATCTAGCTTTCTGAATACAGAAAGTAGATACGCCGGCGCAGCTTTGGAATTACGCGGCGTATCTATGGATATGCCGGCGTAATTCTTTCCTGAATCTACCCCAATATTCAGAACTGACCTAGGTGATGATATCTCAGAGAAGTAGATCTGTTGTATTCTAAGGCCCTGTCCAGACCTGAGCGATGCTGCCCGTTGCATTTTTCATGCTCCTCTCCCATTTATATTTTATATATATATGTGTGTGTGTGTGTGTGTGTGTATATATATAATATATATAAATACATTTTTTTTTGGAGCGGCACCATTCATTTTCAATGGACCTCCCTCAGCTCCAACATTGTGCCAAAGAAGCTCATGTACCAAATTTTGGCACGGAGTCCGTGCATTTTAGCTTTACATGTTTTGCTGCAATTTTCTAGAATTTTGTTTCATGACAATCGTGGCAAAATCGCACCGCATTTGGGGTGCCATTAAAGGGGTTGTAAAGTTTCTTAATTTCCCTTGTTTAAAAAAAAAAAAAGTCATACTTGCCTCCAATGTGCAGTTGGTTATGCACAGAGTGGCCCAGATCCTCTTTTTTTTTTTCTGGGGATGCCTCCTCTGGGCACTCATGTGGGTGCCCCTCCACCCCCCCCCCCCCAGGCGCCAGCGTCATTGGATTTCATTGAAAATGAATGGCTGTGCTGCTAGCAGTCTATCCAATCAGGACACAAGCAGGCATGGGTGTCCGCTCCATAGGGCAAGGGGGGTCGTTTGGCCCCCCCCCCTGGATTTGCTAGGGAGAGCCAGGAGCAGGGCTGAACTGGCCCTGGGGCCGCTTTAAGCGGCGACTGCAGCGCTCCCCTCCTTTTGTCCTCCGGCGCTTGTATCGTATGTCATGGTCAAGTCCTGGGGGAAAAAGTGTGGGAACTCCTACCCAAGATCCACTCCCCCACCCAAAAAAATAAAATTATACGCTCGTATGCATAATTACTAAATCCACTGTACCTTAGTAATCCTTTTATGTTACCGGCCGCTTCCTGTATATGGATTCATTGGGTAGTGTGCGGGTATTCCGTCACTTCCTCGATGCCGCAATGTCTCCTGGGAGCTTTTGTCATTGTTCCCAAGAGACGTTGCGGAGGTCTGCCGCGAGTTATCGTGGGATTTAGAAAGAACTTTAAGCAAGTTCTTTCTAAATCCCGCGATAACTCGAGACATTGCGGCATCGAGGAAGTGACGGAATACATATACCGGAAGCAGCCAGTAACACAAAGGATTATTAAGGTTCACCTGCCCCTGACAGTGACTCGAGCTGGGCATCGCCGCTTAGTGAAAGATCGGCTTGGGCGGCTCGGCTGCTCTAGTCCTGCAAAGGGAACTGCGTTCCAGCTTTGAAAAAAGTGCAGGAACTCCGTTTCCACGCGTTCCCGCAGGACTTGAGCCCTGGACACGAGACACCGGCCAGGGCTGGTGTGCTTGTTCCCGTCGCAGGAATTACGGGGCTCAGGCAAGTAAAAAAGGGGGGCTATGCTTTACTAAGGAGGGGTTTTCACCTTAATGCATAGATTGTTTTAAGGTGAAAAATGCAGAGCATTTACAACCTCTTTAAGAATTAATGGCACAACCAACACATTTATTTTTATTTTTTTCTGTGATTCTACAATCCACATGTAGAATTGTGCGATTCTGCCCATGACTTCAATACACAAACGTGTGAATGGGGCCTAATGAGTTACTAGTGATATTCAGAACTAACATAGCAGTTAAAGCGGAGTTCCGGCCACAATTTCACTTTTTTAAATATAAATACCCCTGTAATACACAAGCTTAATGTATTCTAGTAAAGTAAGTCTGTAAACTAAGGTCCGTTTTGTTAGGTTGTTACAGCATTTAGACACTTTATAAAATTAGAAATTGACTGGGGCCATCCTAAGTGTGGGCATCATGAAGCCAGACTGTATGACTTCCTGGATTTCAGCCTTGCAGATCTCGCACATGCTCAGTGCTGCACAAGCAGTGTCAGATCAGGTTTCAGCACCTGTGCTGTCCAAGTCACATGATTCTTTAAAACTGGGGAGTGCACAGACTCCTGGAAAGTTACACCCACTACATTCCCAGGAGTCTGTGCGGTGTAGGTTAGGAAGCATTAAGCACCTAGGTGCAGGAAGTGGGAAGATTAACTATTCTGCCTAGCAACAACACTTTGAAGGCATCTAAAAAAAAAAAAAAAAAAAATCCGTAAAGGACTAATGACATTTTTTTAAAGCTACTGATGTAATGTTATATTTATGGGTGGAACTCCAATTTAAGTGTATCTGTTGTACTGTAAAGAGATACTAGCAGTGGCCCTATCCATGCGTTCCCTAATCTACATGCAGGGTGCTGGACGCATGGATTTCAATGGGGTGTTTTTTTGTTTTGGCTTTTTTGAGGCTCTAATAGCTAGGCTTCAATAAGGGGTGGGCTTGGGGCACTGTAGAATAGGTAGGAACTCATAAAGTTTTATATTCATTCTGAGTATATCTTTTGTACTATAGAGCTGCTAGTATGCAGAACTGACCTAGCAGTGATATCTAAATAAGAGAAATTACATCGTATCTGTGTTTTTTTTTTTTTAAGCTAATAGCAATTTTCACAACTGCTGTGTAAGAATGATACATAAAGCAAAACTGTTACATAGTATCTGTTATAATATAAAGCGCTGGCCTGGGAATTGTACCTAAAGTAAAGAGCTTGCATTGTATCTGCTTGACTATATAAGGCTCCAATCACACCGGGGTATTTTTGGATCGTGGTAGAATCTCTGTGATTCTGCCCCCGATCTTACAAGGCAGCACAATTCCAAAACGTAAGTTCAGGTGCCATTATTTTCAATGGTATCTCAAACGCGGTGCAAATCGCATTGCGTGAAGTTTGCCGCCCCCAAAAAAGCTCCTGTTTCTTTTTGGGCGCCAAGCTTAGTAGTATCAAAACTCCAGCAGCATTGCGGTATTGTATGGTATGGAGATATACGCTGATCAGCCATAACCTTAGGACCACTGAGAGATAAAGTGAATATCATGAATTATCTCATTAATTCTGAAAGTGGATGGGATATATTAGGCAGCAAGTAAACATGTAATCTCTGAAGTTGATGTGTTTTTGAAAGGCCCAAAAAACTGGGCAAATGTAAGGATTTAACCACTTCCCGTCTGGCCTTTAGCAAAATGACGGCCAGACGGTGGTTTAGCGCAGCCCCCCCGCCCTCAGATGCCCGCCCAGGACCACCAGTATGCCGCCCAGGACCACCAGGGATGGGCATCCACACTGGACCACCAGGTATGCCCCCTAGACCACTAGGGAAATGACAATCTGTGCAAAGGCAGTTGTCAATCAATGCCCAGAAAGCTGCCAACTAGTGCCCACCCAAAATTCCTGCCAGTGCCACCAGGGATGCATATCAGTGCCATGTATCGATGCCTGTGAGTGAGTGAGAAACTTATATAGCGCAACACATGCAAACTGAATTGCCTCTGGGCGCTTTGGTATCCATTCCCTGGGCCCTCAGAAGAGATGGCTCTTGATCTTTCTCCTGAAGGCCAGGTGGTTTACCTCCAATCGGATGCTGGTTGGTAGAGCGTTCCATAGTCTGGGTCCTTGGCCCGCAAATCTTCGTTCTCCTTTGGACTTGTATCTGGCTTTGGGTATCTATCAGTGCCACCCCTAAGTACCCATCATTGCAGCCTATCAGTGCCGCCTATCAATGCCCATCAGAGCCACCTCATTGGTGCCGCCTTGTCAGTGCCGCCTTATCAGTGAAGGAGAAAACGTACTTTGTAGTCTGGAATGGAGATATGATATGATTTTGTACAAAATGGTGTGGTATGGAGATATGGAATGGTCTGTAATAGAGATATGATCTGATATATGATATGGAGATATATTTAAAGCATTTCAAAGTGTTTTTTTTTTTTTTTTTTTTTTTTTTAATCCTGGTACTTCCGCTATCTACTGGCCTAAGTTGTCAAATAGATATTGGAGAGAATTTTCCTAACAACCGTCTTGCTCAGCGAGTGGAAGCGGACTCCCTGATATCTGGACTGTGTGCATGGAGGGAGGTTTATATCCAATCATTACATGTAACCTTCCTCATAGAGAGATCTTCTTTAATATTTCTGGCTCTCGCTGCTGCATAGTGACAAACCCAAAGCTTTAGAGGGTTGTCAACATTGTGTTTAAAATAAGAGATTTGACAGCTTTTTGTTATCTACTAGCTGCATGTGCAAAAGGTGGCATCAAAGGGGGAAGCTTTCTGTATTGTACTGGGATTACTGGGCAGGAGGTCAGCTGTGTGTTGGAGAACACAACTCCCTCGTCTACGTCCGTTATTCCCCATGTTCTCTCTGGCTTTTCATTTTGAGTGATATGAACTAAAGTGTGACAGTTGAGTGTAAAATATGGATTTATATTTTCTGTTTTGTATATGGATGGAAACAATAAAAAAAAGTATTGAATTTAAAAAAAAAAAGTGACAGTTGTCTGTTTTTTTTTTTTTTTTTTTTTTTTTTTTTGCTGTTGGCAGTTTTGGACAGAAGTAGTTCCATGGCTGCGTCCCGTTGTGTAATTCTGAATAAATGAACGTGTCCTCGTCCCTTGGACTGTTTTGGATTACCATGCCCTGGTCTGATGAAATGGGGCTCTTTTACTATGGGCCCATTTACCCTTTCATGTAGGGTTGCCACCTGTCCAGGTTGGGAATCATGTGTCTGGGTTTCAGTCCGCCTGAAACCCAGACACAGTGGGCCGGATTCAGAAACCAGATACGCCGTCATATCTCTGAGTCCGGCCGGTCGTATCTATGCGCCTGAATCTGTTACGCATAGATATCCCTAAGATCCGACTGGTGTAAGTGTCTTATCTTAGGCTGCATTTTCACGCTGGCCGCTAGGTGGCGCTTCCGTATAGTTGCGCGAGGAATATGCAAATTAGGTAGTTACGCCGATTCAGAAACGTCCGGCCGGCGCATTTTTTTTACGTCGTTTACGTTAGGCCTTTTTACAGCGTATAGTTACCCCTGCTATATGAAGCGTAGCTAATGTTAAGTATGGCCGTCGTTCCCGCGTCGAGTTTTGAAAATTTTACGTCGTTTGCGTAAGTCGTTCGCTAATAGGGCTGGACGTAATTTACGTTCACGTCGAAAGCAATGACGTTT
This sequence comes from Rana temporaria, assembly GCF_905171775.1. Lineage (NCBI taxonomy): Eukaryota > Metazoa > Chordata > Amphibia > Anura > Ranidae > Rana > Rana temporaria. The sequence goes on along the minus strand of NC_053493.1, from coordinate 35,984,956 downwards.
TGCAGAGGATTTTTCGAGCATGCGCACTGGGATTTTTTTCACGAACGGCGCATGCGCCGTTCACAAAAAACTTAAACGCGGGGTCAAATTTAAATAAAACACGGCCCCAACATCCCCATTTGAATTAGGCCACACATACGTTACGCCGCCGTAACTAAGGGCACAAGTTCTTTTTTTTTCATATGGAACTTCCGCCCAAAGTTTAGGGCGGCGTAACGTATCGAAGATACGTTATGCCAGCAGAAAGATCCCCTGATCTTTCTGAATCTGGCCCATTATTTAGATTTGAATGTGACTCGGAACAGGGCCTGAACAGGGCACTATGTACGCCACATTACTATTCTCTTTGAAGCGCCCAAAGGTGTCCCAGGTCTGTTTACCCTATAGCGTATATTAGAGCTGCATGATTCTGGGGAAAAATGAGAATGACAATTAGTTTTTGTTTTTTTTTGCTTGGAATAAAAATTGCAATTATTGTGGCCTAACATCTTTCACATTATACAAAAAAATTGGGCAACAACTGCCATTTTATTCTCTAGGGTCTCTGCTATAAATATGTGTTTTGGGGGTTCTAAGTAATTTTCTAGCAACACTATTTTTTTAACTTGAAACCAACAAGTGTCAGACATGGGTTTAGTCTTTAAGTGGTTAAACTTCCCTCTTTTACAGACTGAAGTTCATTCCTTTGATCTAAAGAACACAAATTTACAATGTTTTTATAGTTAAACAGCTGAGGAATGTTGTGAAACTTGGCAGACTGCCTGGTGTGTGTGTGTGTGTGTGTGTGTGTGTGTGTGTGTTTTTGTTTTGACATGCTGTCAGCTTGAGCAGAGAACTCTGCATTGAATTGAGAAAATGCTTTAAGATCGCAAGGGGAAAAGAATCGTGACCTTGATTCTTAATGTTTAATCATACAGTGTATATTTAAAAAATTGCTAAGTTCAGGTTTGGCTTGAAGAAAAAGTGCCAATCCAACTTTAATTTTGCAGTATATAGCCCTGTCAATTTACACTGTGTGTGTGTGTGTGTGTGTGTGTGTGTGTGTGTGTATGTGTAATATATATATATATATATATATATATATATATATATATATATATATATATATATATATATATATATATATATATATATATATATATATATATATATATATATATATTATATATATATATTATATATATATATATATATAAAAAAAAATTTTTTAACGTCAGTCCTCGCCCTCAAGCACAGCAGCACCATTTAGAATAGAAGATATTTACTTGCAAAGCCTCCAGTGACGTCACTGGTGCATGCGCTCTATAGGAACGGCATACCTATGCTGTTCCTTTAGAGCAGTGGTCTCCAAACTGCAGCCCTGGGGCCAGATGTGGCACTTTGCTTGCCTCTATTCGGCCTTTGGGGCACCGATCCTCCCACAGACACCAATGATGGGGCACTATTCCTCCCACTGATACGGACAACATGGCACGAATTCTTCCACTGATACCAACAATGGAGCACTAATGTTCCCACTAAAACCAATGATGGGGCATCTGACGCTGGGGCATTTTCTACTCTCACTGGCCACGGTCCGTCCCCCCCTAAACTCTGAAGGACAGTAAGCTGGACCTTTGTGTAGAGAGTTTGGAGACCCCCTGCTTTAGAGTCCTGTGCTGTGAACCGCGGCTTCCATGGGAGTGACGTCTTCTCGGCTCGTCCAATCAAAGGACCAGAGCCTGCCAACCTGGATGGAAGACCAGGTAAAGATGGAAGCCCTGTAGGCTGTGACATTGCGCCACTGACAGGCTTTGTTTTAAAGCGGAGCTCCACCCTAAAGTAGAACTTCCACTCATCGGAATAGTCGTCCCCCCCCCCCCTCTCGTCCACTGTCAGATTTGACACCTTTCAGGGGGAGGGGGGTGCAGATACCTGTCTAAGACAGGTATTCGCACCCACTACCGCGAGTCCTCTCTGCCGGTAGTGCGTCTCGGCTCCCAGACCAGTGAGGACGGTAATGCGTGACTCGCGCATGCACCGTAGGGAATTGGGCAGTGAAGCCGGAACGCTTCACTTCCTGATTCCCTCACCAAGGATTGCGGTAGGGGCAGCCGAGTGATGAGCGATTGCTCATCTTCTGCTGCAGATGTCGCTGGACTCCAGGACAGGTAAGTGTCCTAATATTCAAAGTCAGCAGTATTTGTAGCTGCTGGCTTTTTTATATATATATATATTTTTTTTTTTAACGGCGCAGCTACACTTTAAGGGAAGTTTCACATAATTTGCTAGTATGCAATGCATACTAGCAAATTATAACTTTTGCTTTTCAGGTTGGAAAACAAAAACATAAAAAAACTATGGTTTACTACCACTTTAAAAGGGTTGTAAAGGTACAAATTATTTATTTTCCTAAATAGCTTCCTTTTACTTTAGTGCAGTCCTCCTTCACTTACCTCATCCTTCCATTTTGCTTTTAAATGTCCTTATTTCTTCTGAGAAATCCTCACTTCCTGTTCTTCTGTCTGTAACTCCACACCGCAATGCAAGGCTTTCTCCCTGGTGTGGAGTGTTGTGCTCGCCCCCCCCCCCCCTTAGACTACAGGAGAGTCAGGATGCCCACTAACACACAGCTCCTTTCTCTATCTGCAACGTAGAGAGCGTCCTGACTCTCCTGTAGTCCGAGGGGGCGAGCACGACACTCCACACCAGGGAGAAAGCCTCACATTACTGTGTGGAGTTACAGACAGAAGAACAGGAAGTGAGGATTTCTCAGAAGAAATAAGGACATTTAAAAGCAAAATGGAAGGATGAGGTAAGTGAAGGAGGACTGCACTAAGGTAAAGGAAGCTATTTAGGAAAAACAAATTGTACCTTTACAACCCCTTTAACTTTGACAATAAAACCTGGAAGCCGATTGGCTACTATGCACAGCTGCACCAGATTCTGTGTGCACCAGTTTTAATAAATCTCCCCCAATGTAATCGCTCATAGAAAAGGATGCCATGTGCACACCAATGAAAAATGCCGCGCCAAGGATTTGGACAGCAAGGCTGCATTCACACCTGAGCGTTTTCTCGCCTGAAGCGCGACACTCAAAAACTCTAGAGGAGGGAAAAAAACATTATTCCCTATGAAGATGGTTCACATTTCCACTCCAAAACGCCTGACACCGAACGCCTGAAGCTCAAACAAGTTCCGGACCCTTTTTTGTCGCGCGAATTGGGCGTTTTTGAGCGTTTCTATTTCCCATAGAAAGTAAACGCTCGATACTAGCGCGACAACGAGCGTTTGCTACGGGCGTTTTGTCGCTTTAATCAATAGAACATTTCACCCAGGCAGAAGATAAAAAAAATCTACCAACATGGCAACAAGTGATGAAAAGATGATATTTTTTCCTATTGGCTAAAATAAAAAACGCGCAAAAAAGCATGAATACGCACGACCGAACGACCTCCGCTCAGGTGTGAATGCAGCCTAATAGTGGCTGTCTGAGAAAACGGTTCAGTTCAACAAAGCTCAGGCACCGATGGAAGCTTTCAAACACGGCGTTTTAATTGTCTTGACGCTTCATTGAAACGCCCATCAGGTCCGTCCTCTGGATCTGTCACTGCCATTGTTCACCGGGAGATCTGCAGCTGGAAATGCCGCTCGTTGAAAGAAAAGCTGCCGGGCCATTTTTAAAGTAGTTAATTTGTTGGGTTCATGTTCCCCGGCTGGGATAACTTAGTGATTAGCTCACTTATGAAGACATTCCTAGTGTTACCGCTTCCTGTACAGAGAACTGGAACATGCAAGATTATCCCAGACCGCTCGCTCGGTGGCCGGATTCCACTGACAACACAAACTCCTTCAGTTGGATGTTTGCAGACTGTAAATCTTCTGACCCTAATCATGGAGTCCGATCTTTATTTGGATTGTAAAGCTGCCCATAGATGTGTAGAATTGTGAGTGAACAGTCTTGGGAAGAGTCTTCTGCCCAATACACTCAATGAGAAAAATCAGACGAAAAACGCCGCTTATCGTCCGATAATCTGATTGTTGGTACACAGATTTCTAGAGCTGATCACAAAAGTTCGCGCAAAATTATCCAAAAGGAACAGGCACAAAAATTGTTCTCTAACGATAACGGAACAAACGATTTTTGTTTTAATCCGCACAATATTCGCCTTATTGACGGAGACAACGCATGCCTAATATAATACAATACATTACACCATCGTGGAAAGTTGTAGTCCGTTTTACGAGAATTTTTTAACTCTAGTAACCTATTCATTTTCGATATGAGACTAGCATGCACAAAAAAATCCGATCATTCGTCCGATATTCTTATGATGTGTACCAGGCTTTAGGTAGGCCATAGATGATACGATTCTCTTTCCTTTCAACACGGGTGGAAGGAAAGAAAATCGCTTGATTTCCCCCATCGACACAATCTGCGTTATTGTATTCTGTCATCGGGGAGCCTTCCCAGCCAGCAGAACACAATGATTACTGCTAGGGGCTAGAGCCGCTGGCAGTAATCGTATGCAGAAAAATCCGACAGGCTAGTTGTCTTAAAGCGGAGGTTCACCCAAAAAAACAACTACCTCCTGGCACAAGGGGAACTCTATCACCAAGTTAAATAGCCCCTTAAAAAAAAAATGTATAGTGTAAATACCGTAGATTTTTGTTTTTAGCTCGCACTTCCGGGCTTTCCCTCCCGTGGGAGTGGGCGTTCCTACTCCTTTCCCCAGCGCTGCAATGTCAGCTGAGAGTTTGGCGTGTCATGTTTCTAGCAGACAATGCGGAACGTCGTTGTTCGATGGAGCTGGTTCTGCTATCAGATAGTTTCCGGGATGGTCTGAGCAGGCACAATTGAATCAGACGGAAATCCCCGAGTATGAGCAGTTCGTCAGCTGGAGATGCCGCTCGTCGCTCATTGGTTAGACACGCCGCTCATTTGTTAGACACGCTGCTCGCTCGTTCTATACAGCCGACGCTTCCAGGAAATGACTGCTTGTGGCCTTCACAATGCCCACAAGCAAAATGGAAACTGCCAGGAACTGATTTTAAAAGTTCTTTTCTTTATCGTACATCACGGGACACAGAGCGGCATTCATTACTATATGGGTTATATGGAGTACCTTCAGGTGTAGACACTGGCAATCTCAAACAGGAAATGCCCCTCCCTATATAACCCCCTCCCATAGGAGGAGTACCTCAGTTTTTCCGCCAGTGTCTTAGGTGTTAGTCATGGTTTAGCTTGCCTCCACATCCTTGGGATTAGGTGAGCTAACCGGTTCTGTCCAAAAAAGCCTCAGCGCTAAAGTGGTCAGTAACCGGACCCCAAACCCTTGGGGTATAGCCCATAATGCTTTTCTTTTTAGAGAGCTGGACCCTGGGCCCAGAACTTAGAAACCTTTGGGTGCCTAATGTTTCTGTTGCCAGAGTGCTATATGGGCCCAGGACAGTGGATCCTTCATAGGAACCCAGGGCCTGAAGGTCTAGACATCCCCACCGAGATGGGGGAAGATTGGGCCTCTTGCTTGGCAAAGTCCTGCGGCATGGAGCAGGTAAGTGAGGGGAAAACTTGCGGAACTTGGTTCTTAGCAGGTTTTTTCTGGGGGGTCACAGGGGACATGCCTAAAGTTATGCACTGCATCTGGCAAACTAGTCACATATCATAAAGATAGGATGGCTCTATATGTATTATTCCCCATAAGATGTGACCTCCCTTGTAGTGTTGGAAAAGCATTGAGTGGGGCCTGTGTGATATAAAAGTATATGTGTGTGTCAGAGAGCTGTGCTTACCTGCAAGCCTCCAGGCGATGCTCCATTCAGTCTTCCTCCTCACGGCCTGCAAAGCAGGCAAAACGCTGACCTCCTCATGGTTCCAGGCTGCAGGCTGCAGTTTGCTGGAGCAGAGAGGTCCCTTCCTCCCAACCCCACCCCCCCCCTGTCGGGAGGGGCATTTCCTGTTTGAGATTGCTGGGGGGGAAGGGCGGGTCAGTGGCTTAAGGAAGGGGCGGCCCTTCCTTGTTTGTTCCATATAGCTCATTCAATACTTTGGAACTGAGGAGGAAAGACCAGAACGGCAAGCACGGGGCGCCGAGGACACACAGTGGCCAGAAAGAATATTGCAGTCTTCAGAAGACTGTTTTCAAGCCTAGGAATAGGCTGTTTCTTTTCCATCTCATAGTTTTTCTTGCAATACTACTCAGGGGGACAGAATGTTTTTTCTTTCCTAGATTTGAAAAAAAAAAAAAAAAAAAGTGTCATCTAGGGGAGAGGAAGCATTTTTTATCCCCCAAACAGGTGTTTGGGCATTTAACTATTTATAAGTCCCAGGTACCAATAAGTAGCAGGTGTACCTCGGTATTGTACCATGGCATCAAAAAACAAGGGTACAAGAGGTGGGGATTCCCCCAGAGAGTCTGAGGTCTCGGACAAAGCTATGCCGCTGCTTTCCCCACAGGGAGCCTTGGGGCCATCGGGATCTGGGGCTGGAGCTGACGCGGGTCAGTCCAACCCTAAGATGGTCACGGAGGAGGTATTACTCACCTCTTTAAAAGAGATGCAGAAAAGCATGGGTAAAATGATAGCCGCAGCTATGCGGGGCAGTAAGCGGAATAGATCTCCGTCGCCCGAGCGCGGACCCTCAGAAGAGGAGGTCCTTTCCTCAGGGGAATTGGACGACCTCTTGGACAAGGACCAAGTAGGTTCAGGGATCGAAGATCCGGATACAGAGGAGTCTGGGGCAGTCTCCCTGAGGGAGAGCTGGTGGATTCAAGGATTGTCGGACTTGGTCCATAGGGCATTCAACTTGCCAGTACCAGATCTCCAGGTATCGACGGTTTCAGCTTTGGGCTCACTGAGGGCGCCTCAAAGCAATGCTGTGTTTCCGATCCATCCTCTATTAGAGGGAGTTTTGTTCCAAGATTGGAACAAGCCAGATAAGATCTTCTTACCACCTAAGAAGTTCTCTGTCCTATATCCTATGGAAGAAAATTTTTCCAAAAGATGGGCTACTCCTGCAGTGGACGCAGCCATCTCATGTGTTAACAAATCGTTAACATGCCCTGTAGAAAACATACAGGTGTTCAAGGATCCAGTTGATAAGCGCTTGGAAGCACTACTTAAGAACTCCTTCACTACTGCAGGGGCAGTAGTACAGCCAGCTGTGGCTGCGATTGGGGTCGCTCAAGCATTATCGGATCAATTTAAGCAGATGCTTAAACTTATTCCTGCCCAGCAGGCAGAAGAATTTTCGGATGTCCCTAAGGCCATATGTTTTACGGTAGACGCAATCAAGGATTCTATCCAGCAAGCGTCACGTTTATCGTTATCCCTTATCCATATGAGAAGACTCTTATGGTTAAAAAGCTGGGAGGCTGAGCCCCCATGCAAGAAGCTCCTGGTAGGGTTCCCCTTCCATGGAGGACGACTCTTCGGAGAAGACCTAGATAAATACATTCAGACCATTTCAAACGGCAAGAGTACTCTCTTGCCAACTAAGAAGAAGGTTCAGGGGCCTGCGTTTAAACGACAGTATTCCCCTGGGCAGGGGCCCTCTAATGCCAAGCAGTATCGACGGCCTCCTGCAAAAGCAAACTTCGGCTTCAACAGCAGATCACAAGGACAGGCTGTTAGAGGCAAAAGGCAGTGGTTTCGCAAACCAGCAAAACCAGCCCCCAAGCCAACCTTATGAAGGGGCGCCCCCACCCACGAAGGTGGGGGGAAGGCTGCGACTCTTTTCAGAGATTTGGGAAGCCAGCATTCCCGACGAGTGGGTACGGTCTTCCGTGGCCACAGGCTACAAATTAGATTTCCTAAGGTTTCCTCCTCCTCATTTCCAGGAGTCGAGGATTCCAAACGATCCGCCTCGGATTCCGGCCAGTCCTGGAACAGGGGCTGGGTTTCTACTCCAACCTATTCATCATCCAAAATCCAATGGAGATGTCAGGCCAATTTTGGACCTAAAGATGGTAAATGCATATCTAAAGATCCGCTCATTTCGGATGGAATCCGTGCGGTCAGCAGCTGCCACACTCCAGAAGGACGACTTCATGGCGTCCATAGACATAAAGGATGCCTACCTTCATGTTCCAATTTATCAGCCACATCAAAGATATCTACGCTTCATGGTGGCTTCGCGTCACTTCCAATTCGTGGCGCTTCCCTTCGGGTTGGCTACGGCCCCCCGGGTGTTCACGAAGGTCCTAGCTCCGATCCTAGCCAAGCTAAGGATCCAAGGGGTCACGATCCTAGCATACCTGGACGACCTCCTAGTCATAGACCACTCGTCTCCCGGCTTGGAGCGAGCAGTGGCCCTCACGGTCCAATACCTCGAGAGGTTCGGCTGGGTCCTAAATCGAGAAAAGTCAGCTTTCCAGCCCACAAGGCAGTTGGAATATCTCGGCATGAGATTAGACACAGAACAACAAGGAGTGTTCCTACCTCTGAGGAAGGTAAAAGCCATCAAGGAATTAATCCTACTGGTTCTAAGCAAGAAAGAACCGACTATTCGCCTATGTATGAGGTTACTAGGCAAGATGGTGGCCACGTTCGAGGCGGTACCATACGCCCAGAGCCACACTCGCATCCTACAGGCAGCCATCCTGTCAGCATGGAGCAGAAGGCCACAGGCCTTGGATATCCCGTTGCCGCTCTTATCAAGAGTCCGACAAAGTCTGTGTTGGTGGTTAGACCCTCAGAATCTACTGAAGGGGAAGTCTTTCAGCCCAGTGGCTTGGAAGATAGTGACCACAGATGCCAGCCTGACGGGCTGGGGAGCAATTTTGGATGGTTGCACTCGCCAAGGTACTTGGGCAAAGCCAGAGAAGCAGTTGCCCATCAACATCTTGGAGCTCAGAGCTGCTCGACTAGCCCTCAGGGCTTGGACGTCAAAATTGCAGGGGTTCCCGGTGAGAATTCAATCAGACAATGCCACGGCCGTGGCATACATAAATCACCAAGGGGGAACCAGGAGTCAAGCCGCTCAGAGAGAGGTGAGCTTGATTCTCCTATGGGCAGAGGCGCATGTGCCCTGCATATCGGCAATATTCATTCCAGGAGTGGACAACTTTCAGGCGGACTTCTTAAGCCGCCAGACTCTATGGCCGGGGGAATGGTCTCTGCATCCACAAGTCTTTCAAGCACTCTGCCAAAGATGGGGAGTGCCGGACGTGGATATCATGGCATCGAGACTCAACAAGAAACTAGACAGGTTCATATCCCGCTCAAGGGATCCGATGGCCTGCGGAACCGATGCGTTGGTTTGCCCTTGGCATCAGTTCAAACTTCTTTATGCGTTTCCCCCGCTCCAGTTACTACCCCGCCTGCTGCGCAGGATCCGGGTGGAACACATACCAGTCATCCTGGTAGCTCCAGCATGGCCCAGAAGGGCATGGTACTCACTCATCCTAAAGATGGTAGTGGGAGACCCTTGGACTCTTCCTCTACGGCCAGACCTGCTATCGCAAGGTCCGATCCTCCACCCTGCCTTACGGCATCTAAATTTGACGGCCTGGAAGCTGAATCCCTGATTCTCAGGGGTAGAGGTCTGTCTCAGAAAGTAGTCTCTACCCTAATCAGAGCCAGGAAACCGGTCTCTAGGGTGATTTATTACAGGGTCTGGAAGGCCTATGTAGGCTGGTGTGAGTCCAAGCGATGGCTTTCTCGCAAATTTACCATCGATAGAGTATTAAGTTTTCTCCAGCTAGGAGTGGATAAAGGATTGGCATTAAGCACAATCAAAGGACAGATTTCTGCTCTGTCAGTGTGGTTTCAGCGGCCGCTGGCCACCCACTCGCTGGTTAAGACCTTCCTTCAAGGGGTCTTACGTATTAGACCTCCAGTTAAATCCCCGCTTTGTCCGTGGGATTTAAATCTTGTTCTGTCAAGTTTACAGAAACAACCGTTTGAGCCGTTGGCTGAAATTCCTTTGGTTCTACTGACAAGGAAGTTAGTATTTTTGGTTGCCATAGTTTCCGCAAGAAGAGTTTCGGAGCTAGCGGCCTTATCCTGTAAGGAACCATATCTTGTTTTTCATAAGGACAGGGTCGTTCTCCGCCCTCATCCTTCCTTCCTACCGAAGGTCATATCCAGTTTTCATTTGAACCAGGATTTGGTATTACCATCCTTCTTCCCTAAACCTACTTCCAGAAAGGAAGGGTTGCTGCATACCTTGGATATTGTCAGGGCCATGAAGGCCTATCTTAAAGCTACAAAGAAGATCCGGAAAACAGATGTGCTGTTCATTCTACCGGATGGGCCCAAGAAGGGGCAGGCAGCTGCAAAGTCTACCATTTCTAGGTGGATTAAGCAATTAATCACTCAGGCCTACGGCTTGAAAGGGTTGCCTCCTCCAGTATCATTAAAGGCTCATTCTACTAGAGCCATGGGCGCCTCCTGGGCAGCACACCACCAGATCTCTATGGCTCAAGTTTGCAAGGCGGCAACCTGGTCTTCTGTCCACACGTTTACAAAATTCTACAAGTTGGACGTAAGAAGGAATACTGATACTGCCTTCGGGCAGGCAGTGCTGCAGGCTGCAGTTTGAGACCCTCGGATTCCGGGGGCTCCTCTTTTTTGAGTTAAATTTAAAATTTAAAATTATTTTTCTCAACTAAGTTGGATTTATTATGATTTGAGTATATCTCTAAATTAAATCCTTTTGTCTTGGAGATGTTCTCCCTCCCCTCATTGTAAGCATTGCTTTGGGACATCCCATATAGTAATGAATGCCGCTCTGTGTCCCGTGATGTACGATAAAGAAAAAGAGATTTTTAATACAGCTTACCTGTAAAATCTTTTTCTTGGAGTACATCACGGGACACAGAGCTCCCACCCCTCTTTTTTGAGGACCATTTTGGGAGGCATACTGCTTGCTACAAAACTGAGGTACTCCTCCTATGGGAGGGGGTTATATAGGGAGGGGCATTTCCTGTTTGAGATTGCCAGTGTCTACACCTGAAGGTACTCCATATAACCCATATAGTAATGAATGCCGCTCTGTGTCCCGTGATGTACTCCAAGAAAAAGATTTTACAGGTAAGCTGTATTAAAAATCTCTTTATTTGCCATCAAAACGGACAGGGGATATTTGAAGACGCTGAACAAGTGAGTTTAACTTTGTATTGTGAAACCCTATTGATTGCATCAGAGAAAAAAAAAAAAAAATCGCCGCAGAACCTCCGCTTTAAGTCGATTGATGGGAAAGACTTGGGTATCCACTCCGCCTGCCCTTACATTGATCAGAATTTGGCCAGTCCCTGCTGAACCAGACAAATTTCAATTTATGTACGGCCGGCTTTAGGAAAAATTTTAGAACAATTTAATTTGCTGTTAACATTTTGATTTTGGAATGAATGGACTTTACCGAACAAAAAACACATACACTCAGAGCCCATTCACACCTCCGCGACAAAATGCCCGACGCCGGACGCTCGTGCCGCTGAAGGGGAGAATTCCCATTGCTGTCTATTGAGATGGTTCACATCTCATAGACGCCGTACGCCTGCCGCCTGAAAAAAAGTCCCGGACCCTTTTTTTCAGGCGACATTGCAATGGGAAGGCTTTGTTTAAAAAAAAAAAAAAAAGTTACACACTCGCGGCAAAATACGCCGCGTATGCGGCGTATCTTGTCGCGGAGGTGTGAATGCAGCCTTAGAAATTTAGTTTTCTTGTCGGTGCGGTAGAAAATAAAAAACTGTTTGACCCCAATAATAATTAGAAAAACAAGCAAACTTCCTTAGAACATTCTTTATCTAAAAATGATTTTTATTCGAATATCTACTCATCAATTGTCAGCTTAAAGCGCAGTTCCAGTCCCCTAATTCCACAAATTGATCCACTCTCTATATGCAATCTTTAGATGGTGTTATTCATGTAGTCATTTTGTATTTGTAAAAGGACCTGGATCTCAGAAGCTGGCAGGGTCCATCTCCACTGTGGGCATCTGAAGCCCTCCGATCTATTTCCGGGAATCGGTGCAGCTGGCTACCCAGTATGCACCTCCTGATTTTGCACCTGCGCAGTAATGCCACCGCTCGGTGCTCCTTCGTCCTGACACATTGTCCTAGCGGCGTCGGCAGACGTTCCCGTCAATTATTGTGAGATTTCGTCACTGGGTGATTTTTATTTATTTATATATATATATATATATATCGGGCCTCTGCGAGAGAGAGAGAGAGTGAGATAATCTATATTCGTATGTGTTTTGGGATTCTAAGTAATTTTTTTTTTTTTCTTTTAAAAAATATACAAATTTTTGATTACTACTAACTAGTTGTTGTTCCTTCTGTGGTGGGAATGGGTCCGAGGTGTTTATGGCCAGGAATGAAAAGTTTGCACGCACACTGAATTTTATGTGTCTAATATAATATTCCGCATGGCAAAGAGCCAAATGTTGACACTTCCTGTTGGGCACAATGTATATGCCAAAAGAAAGCTGTTCAAACAAATGGGAACAAGAAGAGTAAAAAATGCTGTTCACAAGGCAGACTTTTTTTTTTTTTTTTTGCTAAGCAAACTTGTCAAAAAAGATGGAGTGTCCCTTTAAATCATCACATTCATGCATCTGTACTTGGCATTGCAGGGATGGATTTCTACAGTGACTCCCTTTTCTGTTTTCCTTGTAGCAGCATGGGGGGCGCCAGGGTTTCTCATGAACCTCCTAGTCTGGGAGCTTGCCTTGCAGAGACCTCTGTTATCACACGGGCATTTTTATCTCTTTATGGTTGAACTGGATGGACTTGCGTCTTTCTTCAACCTGACTAACTATGTACTCAACAGACATGTGTAGTATCGTATTTAGCAGACTTTAGTCGTTGTTCTTATTAAATCTGCAGCCTTGATTTTTTAAAATAAGACCTGATGGTCTTGCAATGTAGGTCCTAGTTCAAGTGCCTCCTGTTAGGTGACAACTGTCTCCCAATTGTGCTCCTGTGATGTCACCATGCACCCCTGGTGAACGCTTCAAGTGGCTGTGACCCCTGCAACCGATATGCGAGCCGTATCCCTGCCATCAACTGCGCATGTGCCGATTTCAGGCAATTGAATTCTTTGCCCCACAACCTGAATACTGACCCCCCATTCCACACCCCCTCGTGAAATATAGACTGACCCCCCCCCCACCCCAGACCGATCCCTGTGCAATTGAAGTCGAGCGCAGAGCTACTGCCGACGAACACTGTGCCGTGTCAGATTAACCATTCACCCGCCGCGGGGGTCAGTCTTTATTTCACAGGGATCGGTCTGGGGTGGGGGGGGGGGGGTCAGTCTGTATTTCATGAGGGGGTGTGGAATGGGGGGTCAGTATTCAGTTTGTGGGGCAAATTGCCTGAAATCGGCACATGCGCAGTTGATGGCAGGGATACCGATCTTCATGGGCTACAGATCTCCATGCTACAACGGTGGCTAGAGGCACGGGGGGTTATGCTCTGTTTGTCAAAACCAGTCGGGGTGTTCACTTTTTAATTGTCACGCGTTTCATTAAATTATGTTGGCGGCCGCGCATTATGAGGTTATGGATTGACTCCTGCTACGTAGGAAAATAATATTCCCTGCCGTACTTCTTTTCTCTGAACACCACCCACGTGCCACAGCAACACCGTTGTGTCAATTGGAGGAAAATTCTGAAAGCCACACAACCCCTTTGTGTAAAGGGTGGAAACGGCCTCAGCCGCTAGTCATGGGTGTTGAGCGGAATACGCCATATTCGATTTCGCGATATATCACGAATATATAGCCGAATATTCATGAAATATTCGCTATAATCGAATATTCGTGATATTTTATAAAAAAAAAAAAAATTGCGAAATTTCGCTAATGCGAAAATGATTGCAAATTTTTGATAACTGTGGTAGGAGAACTCTGATTGGCTCTGATGCAAAAGAAGGGCGGAGAAAGTATTCTCGAATATTCGGAAATCGAATATTCGGAATATTTTATCAAAAAAAAAAATGTTGTGAAATATTTTGACAACTGTGGTAGGAGAACTCTGATTGGCTCTGATGCAAAAAAAGGGTGGAGAAAGTATTCGCGAATATTCGATTTCCGAATATTCGCGAATACTTTCTCCACCCTTCTTTTGCATCAGAGTTGTCAAAATCTCGCAATCAATTTCGCATTCGCATTAGCGAAATTTCCCCTTTTTTTTTTTTTTTCATATTCGGCAACATAAAAGGATCGCCTCAGCTTAGCTACTCGGCCCAGGGTCTCTAATCATACCAGCAATGCTTTTAGACGTCGATAGGATGTGATCTGTTTTAAAAATGAAATTGAAAAAATGCGAATATTCGGAATAGCGAATATTGGCCGCGAAATTCGAGATATTCGCGAATACTCGAATATGCCATATTCGAGCCGAATATTCGTGAGCAACACTAGTCATGGGACAGGGCGAAACGTGTTGGTGGCCTGACCTGCTGAGGCTGTTACCACTCTTTACACACATGGGTTTTGTGTGATGTGCGGCTTTGGGGATTTCCCCCCCCCCTTTTTTTTTTTTTTTTTTTTTTTTTTTTTTTTTTTCCATGCATGGTGCCAAAAAGTCAATTTATTTCTGTAATTCAATTTTAAAACATGGAACTAATATTATATAGACTCATTACACACAGAGTGATATATTTCAAGCATTTATTTTAATTTTGACGATTCTGGCTTACAGCTAGTGAAAACCCCAAATTCAGTATCTCAGAAAATGTGAAAATTGTGAAAGTTTAATATTGTAGACTCATAGGCAGGGCCACCTTTTTAATATTGACTGGACCCCGGGCAAACATTTTCTTGTGCCCTCTTCATGTAGTTTTGCTCTCTATTTATTGTATGTCTCCGAGCAGGTGGCGTCAGATCAGGCAGCAATTGTGATTGGTTGCCAGAGGTTACACTGACTGCTAGAGGTTACAGCACACATTATGACACTGAATATTTTGCTAGAGGGTCAAACAGGCTTAATAATTATGTCCCGATAGGGGTCATCAGCAGGGGATATACAAAGGAACAGCTCCAGAGTAATCCTGGGGGCTCCACTCGATCATGTAGTCCGATCCAAATAAAACCTAAAACGCTGGATAGTGTAAAACCTCTTAAAGTGGATGTAAACCCGCATATATTATTATTATTATTGTTATTATTTTTTTTTTTTTAATGTCACAATGTACAGTATAAGATTTCCTATCATCTGTGCCCAGTCTTGCCACACAGTTAATCCAGCTCTGAGCAATCCTCTTTTATTCAGTGAAATAAAACGGACTTGCAGAGAAAAACCTTAGTCCGTTCCGCCCCCTTGCTGTAAGTGACAGGCTATTTACATATCTCATGCACTAGCCTGGAGACGGGCATTATTTTTTAATTCCCACCCCCACTCTTTTTCTCAAGTCATGTGGTTACTTTTCTGGATTTTGACTGGATGTTAGTGATCATAGCAGGATTTAGTGTAAGGAATACGCAGGAAAAAATGCATGTTGACAAGGGGAGTGTAGAGGAGGGAGGGGAGACTACTGACATCACCACTCCACCAACAGAGCTCCAGACAACAGATCCACCCACAGAATCTGCAGTTTTTCAGTTCTTATAACAGACAGAGGGGAGACATTTGACAGGTAAGGATACATGCAGGAGGCATCTATATCCGTATAGATCAGCACTATGGCAGTAGTTAAAAAGGATGAGAGTGGCTTTACATCCACTTTAAGTGTTGCATTTAATATAAAGTATTGCACTTGCACATTTTTATAGTAAAAACAGCATTACATGGTAAAAAAAGTAAGGCGGCCACCACAGAACGTCAAAACATGTAAAATGCATGATAACGGGAACATACAGCTCAGCCCAACCGGAAGGGACTTCTTCCAGGGCATGAGTCCAACCTATTGTGGTGGTGGCGTGTTCACTTGGTAAAGGGTTTGGATACCCTTATCCACAGTTGAATAATGGAGTTTACCATTTGACCACTATGGTCCGTTTGAGAGACCTGATTATTATTATTTTCAGTATTTTTAATATGAATCTCTGTAGCGCACTCTTTTTTTTTTTTTTTCCTGATTAAAGGGCATGTAAAGGCAGGTGTCCCAATACTTTTGACAATATAGTGTGTACATATCGTACTACAGGGTCTATAGAATGCAGGTTGATGGGTGCTTCCGTGTGAAGTGTCACTGGTATATTGGTGTCAATGTCTGAATTGGAACAGATATTTCCTTCTTGCTTTCCAGAGAAAAAAAAAATTGCTATGAGCGTAAAACATGGGTAGCGATGAAACCCACTGACGTTTTCCCTGTGCAAATCCCTGTCCCCATCCAATTCATTCCTAGATAGATAGACTTCGACAGAGATAAATGGAGATAAAGATTTGCGTCGCGCATCATTCCATTTCTCTTTCCCCTTAATTTGCCCTGCGTATGGCATTCCCAGGGGTTTGCAGATCCTCCGTTCAGGAAACGGGCAGCTTACGGTCCTCCCCTGTGACTTTCCTCCGATAAACCTGCTCACTCAAGCAAGCCAAAAGCGATTGCTCCACTGCATTGCCTTGTGAGAAGACTGCACAATCGTATAAGCGTGTCTGGCACAGAAGGAGCATCCGGCAGTATTGGCTGTGGTGGGCTGTGTGTAGGAAGATCTGGGGAAAGTTTTTGGAGAGTAGCCTGTATTGGTTAGTACTAGGGTTGTCCCGATACCACTTTTTTAGGACCGAGTACAAGTACCGATACTTTTTTTTTTTTTCAAGTACTCGCCGATACCGAATACCGATACTTTTTTTTAAATATGTCCCCCCCCCCATATATCCAGCCATGTCCCCCCCATATATCCAGCCATGTCCCCCCCCCCCCCCACATATCCAGCCATGTCCCCCCCCCCCCATATATCCAGCCATGTCCCCCCCCCCATATATCCAGCCATGTCCCCCCCATATATCCAGCCATGTCCCCCCCATATATCCAGCCATGTCCCCCCATACCTAGATGCCGCCGCCTGGTTAAACAGCGTGCGGGGAACATCACAGCTTTCATTTGAATAGCTGTAGTGTTTCCCGCCGCGCATAGACACTCCCCCTTGCTCGGGATTGGACGGGTGATCTGTCCAATCCCGAGCAAGGGGGAGTGTCTATACGTGGCGCAGCGGGAAACACTACAGCTATTCAAATGAAAGCTGTTTAACCAGGCGGCGGCATTGTTGCGGTATGCGGCGGGGGGCGAGTATCGGATGAGGCATCGGGGGAATTTGCGGGAGTACATGTACTCCCGCAAATATTCGGTATCAGTCCTGATACCGATACTGGTATCGGGACAACCCTAGTTAGTACTGTATGTACCATTTTTCGTGTGGTTGGTTGAAACCCCTGTTGGTTTATTTTTTTGTCCCATTAGGGAGATCTCCTTTGACGTCAAGTCCAGGGAAAGGGGGGGGGGGAAGCTGCCCTGGGCGCAGTGTACTTTAAGAGGGAACACTGGTGACTGGTGGAAAGAGGAACTCTGATGTAAAGGAGTTACTGCTTACCAAACCTCCAACTTATGTCAGAGTTCCCAGCATTCCCCCTTTAAATTGGGGTCCTTAAAGCCCCCCCTACCATCAAAGTCCACAGGGCACTTACCTTGGTGTACTCCCTTGCTTGGAGGCAGGGGAGAGAAGGAAGGGGAGTGTCAGTTAGACATTGGATGGGGAGCTCACTCACTTAAAGATGGAGGCTTAGGCATCAATGCCTTCCATCAAACAAGTATCTGAGCTGAGTTGCTGAGCTTAAAACTTCCAGCCCACACATCCCTTTTCTGAGGCACAGAACACTGGGGATTGGAGTGTGGGTGGGCAGACAGAGGGGTGGGAAGGGGAGGTGCAGATCAAGCCCTCTCTCCTGTCCGTGTATGGGGGTGGGGCCCGTGTGCACACCTGTACACTTGGCATTTGTGGTACTTGATTACTTGGGGAGCCACAGTCCATTCTCAATATTGTGTCTGGGTTTCAGATGGTCTGAAACCCGGACACATGATTTAAAACCCAAACTGCCTAGGTGAATCCTGGACAGGTGGCAACCCTAGCCTGGGGGATGTTCTACCTGACAGAGCAGTAATGATGTGTCCGGTTGGTGAAGTTCATTGTCTCCACCAGTGGCGTATTGGGGGGGGGGGGGGGGGGGGGTTGCACTTAGTATCGATGATCAGGACAAGAGTGGGTGAATCTACCTTGGGAACCAAACGGCAATAAAAACTTGATTGGAGGTTCTAATCTGTCCCAACGCTATCCAACACAACAAAGTTTTGGGTATACATATGATCTAAAGCAGAACTCCAACCAAAAATGACAACATTAAAATAAATTTGCAAATAATCGCACCAATTGTTGCCCTCTCACCAAGCTGCTTGGTGATGGTCTTGTAGCCCATTCCAGCCTTGTGTAGGTCTACAATCTTGTTCCTGACATCCTTGGACAGCTCTTTGGTCTTGGCCATGGTAGAGAGATTGGAATTTGATTGCTTCTGTGGACAGGTGTCTTTGGTTTGGGGGGGGGGGGGTATGTGGGGTTAGGCTGTATGCCTTGTACGAGGCATTAGGCCCCTTTCACATGGGCGGACCTGAACAGTCCACCCATGTGAAAGAGGCCCAATGCCTCATACACACGTACAGGATTTCCGACAGAAAAAGTTCCCGTCAGAAATACTGAGGGTAAAGCAGAGAACCTGCTCAGTTCAGTCTTTCCCCTACACACGGCAGGTTTTCCCATCAGGAAAACTGCGATGGAGCTTTGGCCGGGAATCCTGGCTGTGTGTATGCTCCATCGCAGTTTTTCCCGTAGGAAAACTGCCAAAAACCAACAGGCAAAAGTCCGCCGGTTTTCCTGGCGGGGGAAAATAGAGAACTGGTTCTCCTTCTTTATTTTTTATCTTTTGGGCAGTTTTCCGATCGGAAAAAACTCAGAGGAGCATACACACGGCCGGGATTCCCAACCAAAAGCTCTCTTCACAGTTTTCCCCTGGAAAAACTTATCGCGTGTACAAAGCATAAGAGTGCTCCTGATCTCAGGTTACCTGTATAGAAGGCCGACCGTGACGACGCGGACTTCCTATACATACAGCCCGGCTGTGAATCCGAGGGGACAATGTACAGCGTAATCGGGTGCAAATCCCTTTCCTCCTTATCAATACTGACACGGCGGATCAAAAGTACATGGGCAAAGTGAGGCTGCAGA
The DNA here is from genome assembly GCF_905171775.1 of Rana temporaria. Classification (NCBI taxonomy): domain Eukaryota; kingdom Metazoa; phylum Chordata; class Amphibia; order Anura; family Ranidae; genus Rana; species Rana temporaria. The sequence goes on along the minus strand of NC_053493.1, from coordinate 35,965,813 downwards.
TGGGCATTGTTCACCCTCTTTTCCACTTGCAGTAGCTGCTGCATTTCTCTTCCTAGGTTTTATAATCGAGTCAATACATTTTTTTCCCATATTTTTTTTTTTTTTTTGTGGTAAAATTGGGTGCCTCGGCTTATACTTGAGTATATACGGGTATAACTCTTTTTTTTTTTTTTTAAATGTGTTTTTCTGGATATTTTTTTGTTCGGTCTCACACTGTTAAAATAAACCTACCATTAAAATTTTAAAGACTGATCATTTCTGTCATTTGGGTAAATGTACAAAGTCAGCAGGGGATCAAATAATTTTTTTCGCCTCACTATGTGTGTGTGTGTGTATATGTGTGTGTGTGTGTGTATGTGTATGTATGTATGTATGTATGTATGTGTATGTGTGTATATATATATATAATATATATATTATATATATATATATTATAATATAATATTTAACTGTCATTTTTGGCTAAGTGCATCCTGCATTTTCGGTTTTGGCACCAAAGTTTCCATTCGGTGCACCTCTAATAATTACTTTGGGCCAAGCTGACCTAATGTAAGTTGGCAATAAAAGATAATTCCTGAGTTCCCCTTTAGGTCCAGTGTAGCAATGGTTTGGTGAGCACAGAGTAGATTGTCAGTTGATATCAGACGGGGACCGTCTCATCCACAGCCTGTGCCAAAACACCTTAGCTGGCCGCAGAAACATGCCGACTCATCATTTCACAAGGCTGTGTCTCCCGGCGGATACAGATGCAGAGCTTGGATGGGACATAAAAATACTTTTGTCTAAGTGCTTTCGTTGGAACACATTAGCTGCACAATTGTGTTCGGTAGGAGAAACGCGGCTCTTTCTCAGATTTCAGCGGAGCGGATAAAGTGTTTACGCCGAGCCATGATTTTAAAGGGGTAACGTCACAGCTGATGAAGATGAAATTCCTCACACTTATTTCTAATCTGCCGTCATGAAAAAATATATATATTTTTAATGGAGTGCAGTGCTGCGGTTATCCTTACAAATGTACAGCCAGGGATCGATTCCCATATAAAAAGGGGCATTAAACGCCAGCTGGTGCCGCGTACAGGCGAGCACTTTCACTTGCAACAAGACACGGCTGGGGTTAACCCTTCGGTGCTGGGTTTTCTCAAGTGAGCCATCAGCTGTTGGTCTCTGAAAGTCTCAAGTGCAAATGGGGGAAATTTAAAGGAGGACCATGGGCATAATAAAAAATGACATTTATGACGCAGTCTGTCACTCACTTTAACCCAGACGTTTGTTTTTTTCTGACACGCCCTGTTACAAACGCCCTGTTTTTTTTTTTTTGTAGCACCCTGGAGTTTAGGCAGGGTTGCTCCTCACAAATTTACTTGCCAGTAAAAATGATCCTAGTTGATTGTTAGAGATCTATTGATGTTTCCCTAAGTTTGGCCTTGTTGCATATTTCTCTTCTACCATGGGTGCTTGGTGGTACTAGATATGAAAAGGGCAACACAAGGTCAAGTTATGGGTATATGGGGTATCTCTGCCAATGGGCAGGGGTTGTCTTGAATCCCTTGGCCTGATGGGGAAAGCCTATATATTCGGGTGAGATCAGGTGATCTGTGTTCTGTGCCACATGGATGGCTGTCTGGGTGGACATGTGTTGTATTGCCCCAGGCTGCTAGGCCGGTGATTTGGCCTATCCTGGGCACATCTGGCTGCTAGGCTGTCTGAGGGCATATCCAGAAGCAAGAGAGTAGCGCAGGGTTGGTATTGCGGCTTGCAGTCCAACCAGAAGTGACGGTTCTGCCGGCCGGAGAACTTGTCATGGTCGGAGGTAGAGTGGAAGCTGTCGTCAGTAAGGGACTATCTGCCATATTACCAGGGACCACCGTGAGTAACTGAAGCAGTATTCTCCCCAACTGGGGACGGTGAAGAATCGGGAAACTTCAAGTCAGGGACCCAGCCAGCAGAGGTGACGCTAAGTTGCAGAGCAGCCTTGTGTGTCATGCCAGGCACCGAGCAGGCCAGCGGGGGTGAAGCTTGAGAGGTATCTAGAGTGCCAAGCAAGGGACCCAGCAGAGAAGCGGGGTGACGCTTGGGGAAGATACCACCGTGAAGATTGGGGGAGCTCAAGGGTTTTTAGGGGCAGTGAATCAGTGGGTCTAGTGAAAGACTGGGAGCTCAGTGTTCTGAAGAACTACAAGGAACAATTGTAGTGAAAGTGAAGGAACTGTTAAAGACTGTTGCCATAGGAGACGGCATTCCTGCACATGCAGATGTGGTGTCTTGCTGGATGCCTTTCCCTGCATGGCTGTCCTCCTATTGAAGTCTCAATCTGCCAATTAATACCGAAGGGTGTCCTGGCCCTAACCCTCTTTACTTTTTGCATTTAAGAAAATGGAGCCTCACAATCCACCACATACTGAAGGCTGTCAGCTATCACTGGCCCTAGTGGTCCACGTTGGATCAAAAGAGGCCTGAAACCTTGCTACATTCATTATTTATTATCTATACACAATCTTTGTTTACAAACAATCATTTGATACATGACAAAGAATTTCCAGAGCACTATTGGGCTACATACACTGTATTACCAAAAGTATTGGGACTCCTGCATTTACACACGTGAACTTTATTGGCATCCCAGTCTTGGTCTGTAGGGTTCTGTAGGGTTCAATATTGCGCTTTTAAAGGAGGCCTATAGTGAGTACATATACAGGTTGTTATTGTAGATCTGAAGAGATTTGACCTAAAATTCTTGTTGGAAGAGATTTTTTTCTTAAGGATTTAAGTCACACTAACCTACTATATCTGCTTTACAGCAGCAGAATCTCTGAGGTGCAGCTTCCACTTTTACCAAAATGACTCCCTCGTAGGTCAAAATACTGCAGAATCTCTGTTGCCAACGGAGACATACCGTATTTATCGGCGTATAACACACACTTTTCCGCCCTGAAAATAAGGGGGGAAAATCACGGGTGCATGTTGTACGCCGATGGCATACCTCGGAGGAGGGGGACGAGCGCCACCGGAATCACTGAGCCGTCGTGTCCTGTTTACTCGGCTCTGATGTCCCACACAAGTCCCGCCTCCACCACACTGGCATTGGACCAGTGTTCTGTCAATCACAGGAGCTGGTCCAATGGCGATGGCAGAGGCAGGACTGTGTATGTGACTGCCGACTGAGAGCCGAGTACTGTAAACAGAAGATGACAGGGTAAGTGATTCCGGTGGCGCTCGTCGTCCTCCTGATTTCCAGCACTGCATGAGAGATGGTGAGGCTGCAGATAGGCATCAGGCTGCATTGGATGGGTGCAGATGGGCACAGAGGCTGCAGATGGTAATCAGGCTGCATTGAGGCTGCAGATGGGCACTAATCAGGCTGCATTGATTGCCACTGACCATTATTTTGCTTCAAAGTGGTTTATTTGAAGAAAAAAAAAAAATCCTGAAACTTCCCTCTTAAATTGGGGAGTGTGTTATACGCCGATAAATACAGTGCTTTGTTTTTGTTAGTAAACCAGAGTTTTAGCATCAATTTAATGACTAACCAAGGCTGTATGCTGGCCTAGGCCAACAAGGCCCAGGCCTAGGGCAGCACGGAAAGTCCTCTCCATAAAATTTCAGACATTTGTGCTTAACCACTTAAGCCCCGGACCTTTAGGCAGCTAAATGCCCAGGCCAGGTTTTGCGATTCGACACTGCGTCGCTTTAACAGACAATTGCGCAGTCGTGCGACGTGGCTCCCAAACAAAATTGACGTCCTTTTTTCCCCACAAATAGAGCTTTCTTTTGGTGGTATTTGATCACCTCTTCGGTTTTTATTTTTTGCGCTATAAACAAAAACAGAGCGACAATTTTGAAAAAAATGCAATATTTTTTACTTTTTGCTATAATAAATATCCCCCAAAAACATATATAATTGTTTTTTTCCTCAGTTTAGGCCGATACGTATTCTTCTACCTATTTTTGTTAATTTTTTTTTAGCAATAAGCGTTTATCGATTGGTTTGCGCAAAATTTATAGCGTTTACAAAATAGGGGATATTTTTTTGTGTGTGTGTGTGTGTGTGTGTGTGTGTGTGTGTGTGTGTGTGTGTGTGTGTGTGTGTTGTTTTTTTTTTTTTTTTTTCTCCTAATGGCGGCGATCAGGGATTTTTTTTTTTTTTTTTTTTTTTTTTTTTTTTTTTATATATATATATATATATATATATATATATTTAATTTATTTATATATATATATATTTTTTTTTTTTTTGTGACCGCGACATTATGGCGGACAATTTTGACACATTTTTGGGACCATTGTCATTTTCACAGCAAAAAATGCATTTAAATTGCATTGTTTATTGTGAAAATGACAGTTGCAGTTTGGGAGTTAACCACAGGGGGCGCTGAAGGAGGTGGGGTTCACCTAGTGTGTGTGTGTTTACAACTGTAGGGGGGTGTGGCTGTAGGTCTGACATCATCGATCGAGTCTCCCTATAAAAGGGATGACTCGATCGATGCAGCCGCCACAGTGAAGCACGGGGAAGCCGTGTTTACATACGGCTCTCCCCGTTCTTCAGCTCCGGGGAGCGATCGCGAGGGGGGCGGCTAGAAACGAATAGCCGCGCCCTCGTCCCGGATCGCTCCCCGCGGGTTTCCGACCGCCGCATGTACTGGGGGGGGGGGGGGATCCCGATCGGACCCGCGGAAAGGCGGGGACGTACATGTACGCCAATGTGCCTGTACGTGCCATTCTGTGGACGTACATATACATGCAGCGGTCGTTAAGCGGTTAAAGTAGAACTATAGGCAACATATTTTTATTTATTTTTTGGATAGAGTAGGGAAGGTCATAACACTGGTCAGGTTATTTTTTACCATCCCTGTCCCATTGCAGAGAATTCCCTTCACTTCCTGCCCCCTAGCCAAATGGGAAATGAGAGGAAATCTATGCACATTAAGGAACTCCATTCCCCCCCCCCCCCCCAGGCCCCCAGGAATTTTCAGGGTGGGTCTTAAAAAGCAAGGGGTGTGACCTTGACAGGAAGGGGTGGGTCATATTTAAATTAGGGGGTGCATGAGTTTAGTCAGGCCTAGGGCAGCACAAAACCTAAATACACTACTGCTACTAACTAGCTAGCAACAGGACCACCAATATTACAATCACTGGCTGAACCAGGCCGATTTGCGGTATAAAAGACTCAGAGGTCTACATTTAGGAACTGTTTTGGCCTTTTTGTTGCAGCTTGGAAAAATAACTGCTGAGAACTGATTTATAAGGGCAACACAGACTGTTCTTATTTCAGTCAGTTTGAAGACGAAGGCCTTCATGTGTTTGTAGTAAAGTGATGAGAATGTGCGGGGAAAGTGAGCGACCAGCAGATGGCTGTAATTCAGGGACCCGGAGGCATTGAGAAGATGGAGGTTAGAAGGTTAAGTGGCTGTCACATTCCACACTGTCCTGTGTCCTCTGAGCCCGCCAGCCATCCAGGCCCATTTATAACCTTCGCTTAGACCTCCATCCAGGTTTCTGCCTCTCCTTCCCCTCTTCATGTGTACAATAGTGACTGTTATTTAGCTTGGCTTTCCATCATATTGTAATGAGAGACGCTTATTGCGTTCTCCTCGCTATGTAAGGGAGGAAAATCCACAGAGGAGGAAATACCAGCCATGTCCTCAATGAACAGGACTGTGTTCTCCATGCAGATGGCTCATACTCCAATATTCCCATATAAGAAGGAGAGGAGGTCTGGAGGTCCCCCCCCCCCCCAGCTAAGGCTGCTCACCAGAGCTTCCGATTTCCCATGTGGAATCCAATGATGCAAATGCCTCATCTCTCGCTTTACATTTGGAAGCTATAAGGCACGTTGGAGCCAAAGAGTCGGCTGCCAAATGTTCTATCCTGCAGGCCGCTGCCTCCCCGTTTCTGGCAGCGTGCGGTTTTCTGCTGGCTTGACATGAAAATGGTAGAGCTCCATACAGTACTTCACACGTTTTTGTGATTATTGAGGAATGGGAACACACCAGCACCTGGATACAATCAAAATCTTGCGGAGCGAATTCTTCCTTCGCGAGTCATCGCTGAGTTCACCCTGCGACTATGCTTCCCGTGGGAAGGCACGTTCGCTGGTCCTGGCTACACACACACAGATCGGCAACTGCTCAACTACAGATACGATCGTTTTAATTTATCGCAAATGATGTTAACAGCCATACACCATACCCATAACTATTCAACTAGAGTTGGGAAATAATCCCTCATCTATAGAGATGGGCACGATGAAAACATTTTGTTTCAGATTAATTTTGTTAAGTTAATCATTTCATCATATTCATTATGTTAGACTGGTTTTGTTTTCGGAATTTGTTTCGTATATTCGTTGCCCCGTATTGATATGCATTTTCGGGAGTTTCTTTGGAAGATTCGTATTCATTTTGTTATGTTATTTTTGGATGCTTCTAACATTAAAGTGACACTTGGGCCCCTTTCTCACACACACACATGTCCGTGTACGTACTCCGCTATGCTCAGCATGGATTGCTCCGTCGATCCATGCTGAGCAGGCAGGTGACAGGTCGGTCTCTGCACACTGTGCAGGGACCAACCTGTCAGAGCGTCACTCTCCTCCTATGGGGGATCGGATGAAGACGGTATTTGATCACCTCAAATACCGTACAGCGCTAAAAATAGTGCTGCTATACCGCCTGAAAAACTCCTGCCCAGCAACCTCAATGTGAAAGCCGGAGGGCTTTCACACTGAGGCGATGCGCTGGCGGGAGAGAAAAAAAATCTCCTGTCAGCAGCATCTTTGGAGCGGTGAGAGGAGCGGTGTGTATACCGCTCTTTCCCATTTAAAACAATAGGAAACCGCGGCAATACTGCCCGCAATGTGCCTCTGCAGAGGCGCATTGCGGGCGGTATTAACCCTTTATCGGCCGCTAGCGGGGGTTAATGCCGCACCGCTAGAGGCCCAATCAAGTGGCAAATCCGACGGTATAGCGACTCCCGCTCCAGTGTGAAAGGGGCCTTACTGACTAGAAAATTGTACATTTGTATGAGATTAAAGTGACTCTGAAGGTTGTAATTCTTAAAGATCGGGGAGGTAAGTATTCTGTTTTCTATTGTAGGAGCAATGCCTTTTTGGCATTTTCTAAAGCGGCAAAATTGCTTTAATTACTACATGCCGCTTTAGTAAACCATAGCTTACACATTGGGCAGCCGTTGTTATTTTTTTTTTTTTATAAAAACAATTTTTAAATAATTGCAATATTTCTTCTCCTTTTGTGGGGGGGGGGGGGGGGTTCCTTCTTTTCCTTTTCCTTCTTTTTCTGTTTTTATTATTTATTATAGGCATTATTTTTTGGTAATCATTACGAAGAGAGGGACTCAATGGGTAGCATCAGACCTAGGGGTTGATTTACTAAAACTGGAGACTACGAAATCTGGTGCAGCTATGCATGGTAGCCAATCAGCTTCCAACTTCAGTTTGTTCAATTATACTTTGGCATAAAACCTGGAAGCTGATTGGCTTCTATGCAGAGCTGCACCAGATTTTGCACTCTCCAGTGTTAGTAAATCAACCCCTAGTGTCCCTAATGGAAGGTTTCCTGTTTTTTTGTTTTTTTTGTTTACAAACGATTTTATTATATCAAAAGGTCAAAGATTAATACATAACAGTTATTACAGAAGAAAAAGGTACATTCAAACTAAACAGGCCTGTACTTGACATGAGATACATGTAACCTATAAAGATGAAAATGGTAAAACATTACAGTCCAGCTACATTATAGACATCTGATAAGTTCGTAAACAATTAGTGGATAGAGTTAGAAAATATTCACGGAAGTGCCATATCCCAAGGGGGCCATTTTTTTTTTTTTTTTTAAATATGCATTGTGTCAAAGAGAGTATGGTGGATTAGCTCTGAGGGTTTGATTTGTTCCATTCTATTTAAAACCTGGGACCAAGGGACATTTGAAGAGTGACAATTAAAAGCAATTATCCAGTGGATTGAATTAAGTGTGTGAATCAGTCTAACATGTTTAATAGGTATATTGGGTATAGATGCGAATAATAAACACACCATAGGATTAAGGGGAAGTTTTCTACCAGTGATAAGTTCAATCTTGGCTGCTGCATTCTACCTCGGCAAGAGAATCAGCCCTAAAAATTCATACCAGATGGTATCTGACCCCTTCCAAAATAAACTCATTTTATCCAGGGGTCAAGTCCTGGGGAAAAAAGTGTGGGAACTCCCACCCAAGATCCACTCCCCCACCAAAAAATAAAATGATACACTCATATGCATAATTACTAAACCGCATGTTTTTTAAAGCAAGTTCTTTCTAAATCCCGCAATAATTCGCGGCAGACCTCCGCAATGTCTCCTGGGAACAATGACAAAAGCTCCCAGGAGACATTGCGGCATCGAGGAAGTGACGGAATACCCGCACACTACCCGATGAATCCATATACAGGAAGCGGGCAGTAACATAAAGGATTACTAAGGTTTGCCTGCCCCTGACAGTGACTCGAGCTGGGCATCGTCGCTTAGTGAAGGATTGGCTCGGGCGGCTTGGCTGCTCTCGGCTGCTCTAGTCCTGCAAAGGGAACTGCGTTCCTGCTGTGAAAAAAGTGCAGGAACTCCGTTCCCACCCGTTCCCGCAGGACTAGAGCCCTGATTTTATCCCTCGGTAGTCCCCACTTGCTTTAGGGGTTGTCCTGATCAGGGCACCCTTTTACATACCTTCTGGAACTGGAAGGTTTCCTGTTTTTTTTTTTTGTTCTGTTGGCAACCCAAAATTGTATTTTCTTTCATTTTCACCCTTGGTGATAATGATAAATGGGACAAAAAACGAGGGTATATCCCCCTTTTATGGGGGGTTCTGTTTTATTCACGTGGTGTGTGTGTGTGTGTGTGTGTGTGTGTGGTGGTGGTGTTTTTTTTTGCTGCATGGTTGAGCTACTAACTCTTACATCTTCTGTGTAGTTCTAAGCCTTCTGGGACTTTTTGCACAGTGACTTGGGAGTTTACAAGGTCAAACAATAAAACAAGTGTCTCTTATAAGTGATTCCCTTAGTTCTCCCCTCTACGTGACCTTGGACAAGTCATCCATGTGTCATCAGCCAACTTTAATAGGCAGCAACAGACAAACTAGGGAAAAAGCTTCTTGAGGCCACTGCATGACCCCCCCCCCACACCCCAAGAGTGATAGTAAAGAAGGCCCCCTCACACCCACCACTAAAATATAACATACTGACTCATTGCGGGAAAGGACAACCTTCAACATTATGGATACAAATGATCCATGCCAGTGTTGCCAGTACAATATGCGAACCAGACCACCGCACTACTCTTGCCTTGAAAGTTCTAAGATACCGGTAGACGCAAGTTTACTAAAACTGCAGAGTACAAAATCTGGTGCAGCTCTGCATAGAAACCAATCGGCTTCCGTGTTTTTTTTTTTTTTCTGTCAAAGCTTAAAGGGGTTGTAAAGGAAAACCTTTTTTTTTTCATAATAAGCATCCATTACCTGCAGACATTCCTCTTTTCACTTCCTCATTGTTCGTTTTTGCTCAGAAGTTGCTCTATTTCTTCTCTGTTCTGTTCACTTCCTGCTTGTCTGTTTTTTACTGATCACCGTGAAGGGAGGCTTTACTGCGGTGGTCAGTAACGTGCTCGCCCCCTCCTGGGATCTGTGTGGCAGGACGCTCTCTACATGTTAGAGACTTCAAGGAGGTGTGAATTACTGGGCGTGCCGCAATTCATACTGGGAAATGTAGTTCTTACATGAACGAGCGATGCAAACCAGGAAGTGAATGAGAGAACAGAAACTAGAATGCCGGAGGTGATATAGATGAAGGAATTTAATAGGTATTTACTCGTTTTTTAACCAGTTAACCACCAGCCGCCGTCATATAACGGCGGCAAGGTGGTTGCTTAACTGGGGGTCGCCGTTATTTAACGGCGCCCAGCAGAAGCAGTAATGCGCGCCGCCTCGGGCGCGCACACAGAAAATTCTGTGCGCGCCGGGTCTATGAGACCCGGCGCTACACAGATCTCGGTAACTGACCGATAACAGCGGTCTTTTACCATGTGATCGCGCCGTCCAATGACGGCGCGATCACAGGTAAACAAACCGGCGTCATTTGATGACGCCGGTTCCTCCCTCCTCTCGCTGTACCGATCGGTACAGTGTGAGAGGAGAGCGCGGATGGCAGCAGCAGTGTGGGATGGATCTGTGACTATTGCAGTCACAGATCCATCCATCCCTGCTCAGCCATCCCTGCATTAACCCCTGCAATACTCTTCCTTCCCTGTGCAATACTCTGCATTAACCCCCTGAGATACTCTTCCTTCCCTGTGCAATACTCTGCATTAACCCCCTGCAATACTCTTCCTTCCCTGTGCAATACTCTGCATTAACCCCTGCAATACTCTGCCTTCCCTGCGCAATACTCTGCAATGCTCTGCCTTCCCTGCGCAATTACTCTGCAATACCCCCTGCGCAATAATCTGCAATACCCCCTGCGCAATAATCTGCAAAACCCCCTGCGCAATAATCTGCAAAACCCCCGCGCAATACTCTGCAAAACCCCCGCGCAATACTCTGCAAAACCCCCGCGCAATACTCTGCAATACCCCCCGCGCAATACTCTGCAATACCCCCCGCGCAATACTCTGCAATACCCCCCGCGCAATACTCTGCAATACCCCCCGCGCAATACTCTGCAATACCCCCCGCGCAATACTCTGCAATACCCCCCGCACAATACTCTGCAATACCCCCGCACCATACTCTGCAATACCCCCGCACCATACTCTGCAATACCCCCGCACCAATACTCTGCAATACCCCCGCACCAATACTCTGCAATACCCCCGCACCATACTCTGCAATACCCCCGCACCATACTCTGCAATACCCCCGCACCATACTCTGCAATACCCCCGCACCATACTCTGCAATACCCCCGCACCATACTCTGCAATACCCCGGCCAATACTTTGCAATACCCCGGCCAATACTCTGCAATACCCAGAAAATACTCTGGGGAAAAAAATGTGTTTTAACCACTTCCCGCCCACGTCATATGACGACTTTGTGCAGGGATATCTAAATGATGCCTGCAGCTACAGGCATCATTCAGATATCATATTTTTCAGCCAGCGATTCTCTACACCAGTGGTTCTCAACCCGGGGGTCGGGACCCCCTCGGGGGTCAAATGATGATTTGTCAGGGGTCACCAAATCCTGGGCTGTTCCTGAAGCTCGCACCTCTTTTGCAGCCACCCAACAGGGCTGTCCCTGGAGCGCCCAGCCGCCCACTCAGCCTCTTTGGAGCCACCCATTCAGTTCACAACATCCCAACTCTCCCACCCCCACTGCCACTCATCCCAACTCCCCACCCCCAAGGAGTAAGGGAAGGAATAAAATTAGAGAATACATGGAAAGGAAAAGAAAGGGGAACAACAAATAAAGGGAGAGGGAGAGAAAGATTGAGAGAGCAAGAAAGACAGCTAGATTGAGGGATGGGGGAAAAAAAAGAGAAGAAATTAGTATAGAGAGATAAAAGGGGAAAAAAAGGAGAAAGAGTGGTACATACTAAAATGTACCATAAGGGGTTTTAATACTTCACAAATGTAAGGGTTAGGGGGGCAAATTATTTGTTTTGCCTTGGGTGCTGACAACCCACGCTACGAAATTTTTTTACTGCTAGGGGTCCCCACAACTTGGGAAATTTTATCAAGGGGTCACGGCACTAGAACGGTTGAGAACCACTGCTCTACACCATAAGAACGATCATGGCGGCTGTTCCGCCTCTTGATCGTTCTTACGGGAGGCAAAAGGGGACGTCCCCACTCCCTTCGCCCTCCGGTGCTTCTTCTGACTCACCGCTGCAATCAAAGCCAGGATCGTTTTTTTTTTTTTTTTTGTTGTTTTTTTCAGGCTTCCCAGCCTAGAGGTGAGATGTGGGGTCTTATTGACCCCATATCTCACTGTAAAGAGGACCTGTCATGCTATATTCCTATTACAAGGGATGTTTACATAAAAGTGATCAAAACATTTATTTTTGGGGAAAAACGTGTCAAACTAAAATAAATAAAGTAAAATGAACAATAAAAATAAAAAATAAATATTTAAAGCGCCCCTGTTCCCGCGTGCTCGTATACAGAAGCGAATGTGTACGTAAGTCCCGCCCACATATGAAAACGGTGTTCAAACCACACATGTGGGGTATCGCTGCGAACGTTGGAGCGAGAGCAATCATTTTGGCCCCAGACCTCCTCTGTAACTAAAAACATGTAACCAGTAAAAACATTTAAAACGTCACCTATGGGGATTTTTAAGTAGCGAAGTTTGGCGCCATTCCACAAGCGTGTGCAATATTGAAGGGTGACATGTTGGGTATCTATTTACTCGGCGTAACTTCATCTTTCATATTATGCAAAAACATTGGGCTAACTTCAATGTTTTTTTTTTTTAAAAAGCACAAAACTGTTTTATTTTCCCAAAAAATGCGTTCCAAAAAATTGCTGTGCAAATACCATGCGCGATAAAAAGTTGCAACGACCGCCATTGTATTCTCTAGGGTCTTTGCTAAAAAAGCATATATAATGTTTTGGGGTTCTATGTAATTTTCTAGCAAATAAATGATGATTTTTACATGTAGGAGAGAAATGTCAGAATTGGTCTGGGTGTTCCAGAACGCCTGATGGTGCTCCCTGCATGTTGGGCCTCTGTATGTGGCCACGCTGTGTAAAAGTCTCACACATGTGGTATCGCCATACTCGGGAGGAATAGCAGAATGTGTTTGGGGGTGTAATTTGTGGTATGCATATGCTGTGTGTGGGAAATAACCTGCTAATATGAAACTTTTGTGGAAAAAGAATAAAAATAAAAAAAACCTTGATTTTGCAAAGAATTGTGGGAAAAAATGACATCTTCAAAAAACTCACCATGCCTCTTTCTAAATACCTTGGAATGTCTTCTTTCCAAAAAGGGGTCATTTAGGGGGTATTTGTACTTTTCTGGCATGTTAGGGTCTCAAGAAATGAGAGAGGCCGTCAGTACTTCAGATGTGATCAAATTGATACATTTTCAGTAATTGGTACCATAGCTTGTAGACCTTATAACTTTCACCCAGACTAAATAATATCCAAATATTTTTTTTTTTTTAACCAAAGATATGTAGCAGTATACATTTTAGGCCAAATTTATGAAGAAAAATTCATTTTTTGCAAAATTTTATAATAGAAATGAAAAAAAAAAAATTTTTTTACAAAATTTTCGTTCTTTTTTCATTTATAGCGAAAAAAATAAAAACCGCAGAGGTGATCAAATACCACCAAAAGAAAGCGCTATTTGTGGGGGAAAAAAAGGACAAAAATTTCATTTGGTTACAGTGTTGTATGACTGAGTTATTGTCATTCAAAATGTGAGAGCACCGAAAGCTGAAAATTGGTCTGGTTATTAAGTGGGTTTAAGTGCCCAGTTGTCAAGTGGTTAACAGAATCATTACACTATTCTGTCTGTCTACCTTGCAGACATTCATTTTAGGCTAAATATTTTTTTCCTTTACAACTCCTTTAATTGAATAGGGTGGTGTTAGAAGCTATCATGCACATCTGCACCAGACGTTGCAGTCTCCAGTTCTAGTAAATCAACCCCAAAGTCTCCATTGACTAGAGGCTGGTTGGGCATGCTTTTATTTAAATGGCCTCGGGCACCTGATTCTACATTTGGATGTCTAATGCCTGGTACACACCAATTTTTTTTTTTTTTTTGTTCAACCCAGCGGCTCCGTTCCAACCTTGGTAAAGCAATATGTTCTGCTGTTTTTTTTGTTTTGACAGAGGGACGGCCCCACTGCCAGAAAACTTTGGTCAGCATTCTCAGCCATTGGCTGAGAGCGCTGATTAGAAGCCAGTCGGCTGCTGGTTTTCCAGCATGCTCGTCCGACAGAAGCCATCTTCTGTTGGACCAGCTGCCATACACACGGGCCGAATGGCGATTGCCATTCGACCCATATGTACTAGGTTTAAGTAGAGCTGCACGATTCTGGCTAAAATGAGAATCACAATTTTTTGATTTTTATTTTTATTTTTTTGTTTTGAAGATGACGATTCTCGTGGTGTAACATCTTTCACATTACCGAGGCTTTCTCCCTGGTGTGGAGAAAGCCTCTTGAGGGGGGAGGGGCGAGCAGGAGGGTCAGGACACTCTCTCTACTTTGCAGATAGAGAAAGGAGCTGTGTGCTAGTGGGCGTGCTGATGCTCCTGCTCGCCCCCTCCCCCCCTCAAGAGGCTTTCTCCACACCAGGGAGAAAGCCTTGCATTACTGTGTGGAGTTACAGGCAGAAGAACAGGAAGTGAGGATTTCTCAGAAGAAATAAGGACATTTAAAAGCAAAATGGAAGGATGAGGTAAGTGAAGGAGGACTGCACTGAGGTAAAGGAAGCTATTTGGGTATTTTTATTTATTTTTTACTTTTACAACCCCTTTTAATTGTGCAGCTCTAGGTTTAGGTATGAATATTTTAGATTAAAGACAAATTAAGGCCACCATATCAGAGGGAAAATTGTGTCTTTTGAAAGCTCCACCTTGCCGGCCATCCACTGTCGGTTCTTTTATGCCATAGGATGGCTATGTTCACCAAGCTAGGATTGGAGGTCACTATTGAGGTAACCACCTGATTCTACATTTGAATGCCTGAATATTTATTTAGCTTACCGAATTGTTATGGCCACCATATCAAGGGGGGGGGGGGCACTTGGTTGCTTTTTTTTCCCTTTTTTTTTTTTTTTCTTTTGACATGAGCTGCTATTATGTAATATTAAAAAATATATATATATATATATATATATATATATATATATATATATATATATATATATATATATATATATATATATATATATATATATATATATATATATATATATATATATATATATATAAATTTTTAGGAAGTTGTAGACCGGGTGTGAGGTCAGGCAGTTGACCACGCAGCATCCGTCACTCATTCAGTTCACCTCTGACCCCTGACTCCAATGCCCCGTGAGCTGAAATTCCAACAGTGTGTAGGCTCCATCTGACTTTTCCTGTAGAAATTTCCACCAACAAAAATTTTGAGAGCTGGTTCTCAAATTTTCCAATGGAAAAAATTCCAATCTGAAATTTTGATCGTCTGTCGCAATTTCGACGCATGCTCGGAAGCATTAAACTTCATTTTCTCGGCTCATCGTAGTGTTGTACGTCACCGCGTTCTTGATGGTCAAAAGTTCAGGGAACTTTTGTGTGACCGTGTGTACGCAAGCCAAGCTTGAGCAGAAATCCGTCGGAAAATCCATCCATGGCTTTTCCGTCGGAAAATCCGATCGTGTGTATGCGGCATAAGGCTAAAAAGTCAGAATTGACTGTAGATGTTCTAAACCCTACATAGTTCTAACCAGGGCTTTTTTTCAGCGGGGGAACGCAGTTCCGGCACCTTCTGAACTGACTGTATGTAATAGCAAGGGATGCTGGGGTGTGCTGCAGGGTATTGATGCTCACTACTGTGGATCTATTTTTGCAGGGGGGTCTATTGTTGCTGGTGGGGGACCTATTGTTTCTAGGGGGGTCTTATGTTGCTGGGGGGGGGGGTCAATTTGTTGCAGAAAGAGATCTACTGTTGGGGGAGGGGTCTATTGTTGATGGCAGCCAGAGTCTATTAATGCTGGCTGTATGGAGATCTGTTGATGCTGCCGTGAGTCTATTGTTGCTGGCGGGGACATTTTGTTGTGGGTGGTCCATTGTTGTTAGGGGGATCTATTGTTGCTGGCTGAAGGGGATCTATTTTACTGCTTTTCTTGATATCATTACCAAATTCCATATAAATTACTTAGCACCACAAAATGATACTTGGTTCTATATTGTCTAAAAGGGGCGGTACTGGGAGGTGGGTAGGGGGCGGAGAAAAGGGGTGACTCGGAAAGGGGGAGTTCCTGCACCTATTGTCTGAGGAAAAAAAGCCCTGGTTTTAACAATGTGAAACATTTACTGAGCTGAAGTGGATTATATAGAAATACATTGCAGTCAATGGTGAGTAAAGTAGAGCGCAGCCAGTGGTGTGTGTGAGCTGTAGCAGCATCGGGTTTCATGCACCCTGTTCATTCTGTGTGCTTCTTTTTGAAGCCGACTGCACTGTTTCTGGATTAAAAAAAAAAAAAAACTTTCTGCCATCACTCCAATGCGTTTCCTTTTTCTCCTGGCATTGTACTGACCATCATTATGAGATGATTTTATAATATAAATGTATGTTTTTAGCTTGTCCCAACCCATTCAAGAGCCGAAAACAAGTGTCCTCTGACAGTATAATTGAAGTACTGTAAGTCAAGGGGCTGATAATTCCCTGGCGCTGTGTGGGATATCTCTTCCTATAAATACATTTCCTGGGAGCAGGATGTGACTCCTTCACTAAACTATGTTTAGAAGGTCATCGCTAAGGCCCAGATCCTCTGAGAGGAACTTTGTATGTCAGCATTGCTGTTACTAAAAAGTTAAAGGGATACAGTCTTGGAGCACAGTGCATGAGTGAGAAGCCTCTGACGGAAGCCTTCTTTCTCTGAGGACCAGGCCATAGAGCAGTTCCAGAGCAGTGATGATTAATCGGTTCACCTCTACTGTGAGTTGGACCCTTTTCACATGGCCCTTCCGTCTGCCCGTTTTTCAGCTGTCTATTGACCGATGCAAAAACTGATATAAACTGAACTGAAGACAGATGTCCAAACTGATGAAAACAGATGCAGATTATATCAGTTGTCATCCGTTTTTTCTTCTTAGCAAAACGGATGACGCCCATGTGAAAGGGGACTTGCTTTGCTGGAACTAGTATGTGACTGACGTCTGACCAACAACTTCTATCTGAGGCTTCTTTTAGTCTGAAATGTACTTGCTGCTTTGTGTGTGTGTGTATGTAATATATATATTATAATATAATTAGTACAGACCAAAAGTTTGGACACACCTTCTCATTCAAAGAGTTTTCTTTATTTTCATGACTATGAAAACTGTACATTCACACTGAAGGCATCAAAACTATGAATTAATACGTGGAATTATACATAACAAAAAAGTGTGAAACAACTGAAAATATATTTCATATTCTAGGTTCTTCAAAGTAGCCACCTTTTGCTTTGATTACTGCTTGGCACACTCTTGGCATTCTCTTGATGAGCTTCAAGAGGTAGTGACCTGGCGCAGCACCCCATCACTCTCCTTCTTGGTCAAATAGCCCTTACACAGCCTGGAGGTGTGTTTGGGGTCATTGTCCTGTTGAAAAATAAATGATGGTCCAACTAAACGCAAACCGGATGGAATAGCATGCCGCTGCAAGATGCTGTGGTAGCCATGCTGGTTCAGTATGCCTTCAGCCTAGGTTCACACTGCTGCGAATTCAAAATCGCGGTAAAATGCGCGATTTTACCGCGATTTTGAGGCTGCGGTTTTGCCGCGATTTTGGCCGCAATTTAATGTAAATCGCGGCCCGAAATCGCAAAAAGTAGTACAAGAACTACTTTTTGAAATCGCAGATGCGGCGTCGCACTGATTAGGACAGTGCCATTGCCGACAATTGCCGCCGATTTGAGATGCGATTTGACATGTCAAATCGCATCTCAAATCGTTCCAAATCGTACCCAGTGTGAACCAGGGCACAATTTTGATTAAATCCCCAACAGTGTCACCAGCAAAGCACCCCACACCATCACACCTCCTCCTCCATGCTTCACGGTGGGAACCAGGCATGTAGAGTCCATCCGTTCACCTTTTCTGCGTCGCACAAAGACACGGGGGTTGGAACCAAAGATCTCAAGTTTGGACTCATCAGACCAAAGCACAGATTTCCACTGGTCTAATGTCCATTCCTTGTGTTCTTTAGCCCAAACAAGTCTCTTCTGCTTGTTGCCTTTCTTTAGCAGTGGTTTCCTAGCAGATATTCTACCATGAAGGCCTGATTCACACAGTCTCCTCTTACCAGTTCTAGAGATGTGTCTGCTGCAAAAGGTGGCTACTTTGAAGAACCTAGAATATGAAATATATTTACTTTTTTGTTATGTATAATTCCACATGTGTTCATTCATAGTTTTGATGCCTTCAGTGTGAATCTACAATTTTCATAGTCATGAAAATAAAGAAAACTCTTTGAATGAGAAGGTGTGTCCAAACTTTTGGTCTGTACTGTACTGTGTGTGTGTGTGTGTGTGTGTGTGTGTGTGTGTGTGTGTATATATAATAGATGCATACATACATATAACACACACTATTTTAGCAAAATTATTGGGAAGCCTGCCTTTTCACGCACATGAACTTTAATGGCATCCCAGTCTTACTCCGTAGGGTTCAATATTGAGTTGGCCCACCCTTTGCAGCTATAACAGCTTCAACTCTCTGGGAAGGCTGTCCACAAGAAGTGCATTTTGTGAGGTCAAGCACTGATGTGGGTGAGGAGGTCTGGCTCAGTCTCCTCTCTAATTCAGCCCAAAGGTGTTCTATTGGGTTGAGGTCAGGACTCCGTGCGGGCACTGGTGCGCAGTCATGTTGGAACAGGAAGGGGCCATCCCCAAAATGTCTGACGCTATAAGAGTTGGTCACTGGAACTAAGGGACCAAGTCCAACCCCACACCATAATCCCCCCTCCACCAAATGATTTGGACCAGTGCACAAAACAAGGTCCATAAGACATGGATGAGCGAGTTTTGGGTGGAGGATGGAGGTAGAGTCCTGATATCAACCCGAAAGATCACCTTAGGAGAGAATTGGAGCAGAGACTGTGAGCCAGACCTTCTTGTCAAACATCAATGTCTGACCTCACAAATGCGCTTCTGGAATAATGGTCAAACATTCCCATAGACACTCCAACTCTTCTGGGAAGGCTGTCCACACAGTTTAGAAGATGTTATAGCCGCAAAGGGTGGGCCGACTCAATATTGAACCCTACGGACTAAGACAGGGATGCCATTAAAGTTCATGTGTGTGTGTGTGTGTGTAAAGGCAGGCATCCCTATACTTTTGGTAAGTGTATGTGGGGGCGCGCATATGTTGATCACAGTGGGTGATGTTCTAAGTCACATCTCAATGATATATATGGAACTTCACTCTTTGCAGGGGAGATTTTCGACATATAGAATCATTTCTTGCCATCGCTTCAATTTTAACATTTGTACAATGTTCTGGTAACAAAGATATAAAAACATGAAATAGATCTTGACAGTAAAAGGAATACGTTTTTTGTCTTTAATAAATAAGCAGGTCTTCTAGCAAGACCCATAAACCATGTTTGTGTTTATGCTGAAGGAGCTTTTTACGTCTGGCTTGTAGAAATGTGTGATGTATCATTTATTCATCCAACATACAAAGCCATAAACTCCAAGTTCCCTAATTGAAAGTTAATGTAGCTATTGATCGATACCTTCTTAAAAGCTATCTATAATTCCAGTGCACTAATAGCAGCCATGGACTCGCCACGTTGACACAAACGGAGAAGCAGTGGGTGGGTCACATGACCTGGCCACATCATTGCCTTTTCTTCTGTCGTTTTTTGGTTACCCCTGGCGAAAGGAAAGGGGGTGTAGATCTTCACTCCCCACTTTCCCTTTCCCTGATATGAATTCTTATGTCCTCCTTTCATAGAATTGCAAAAAAAAAAAATTCTTCATAGCGTCCCTCACTTCCAGATTTCTTGCCTAGGCTCCAAGCTCCTGCAGCTGCCAGCTGCCTGAGACACTCGTATCATGCATCATAGGAGGCTCCAGGGCAGCAATAGAAAATGCACATGTAGGGCCAGATCCACGAAGCAGTTACACTGGCGTATCTATTGATACGCCGCGTAACTTCTAGGTTGCTCCGGCGTATCTTTGTTTTGTATCCACAAAACAAGATACGCCTGAAGCTGGGCTAGATTCGACTGGTGTACGTCTTAGTATGCCGTCGGATCTAAGATGCATATTTATGCTGGCCGCTAGGTGGCGCTTCCGTCGATTTCCGCGTTGAGTATGCAAATTGGCTAGGTACGCCAATCCACAAACGTACGTCCGGCCGGCGCATTTTTTTTACGTCGTTTCCGTAAGGCTTTTTCCGGCGTAAAGTTACCCCTGCTATATGAGGCATAGCCAATGTTAAGGATGGACGTCGGGCCAGCATCACATTTTCCGTTGTTTGCGTAAAACGTTCGCGAATAAGGCTTTGCGTAGAATTACGTTCACGTCGAAAGCATCGGCTTGTTGCGGGTTAATTTGGAGCATGCGCACTGGGATACCCCCACGGACAGCGCATGCGCTGTTAAAAAAAAAAAAAGTCAATTACGTGGGGTCAATAGGAATTACCATAAAACACGCCCCCATCTCATCCACTTGAATTGTGCGCCCTTACGCTGACACAGTTACACTACGCCGCCGTAACTTACGGCGCAAATTCTTTGTGGATATGGAAAATACGCTGTAAGTTACGGCGGCGCAGTGTATATGAGATGCGCTACGCCGGACGTATAGATGCGCCAAGGTGCGTGGATCTGGCCCGTAGTGTGTACCCCTCGATGCAGCTCTGTGCGGGGCCAGCTGTCTTTCTTGTTGATCCATCATGATGCACTGCCCTGTCTCTCTAACACCTATACAGAAAATTAAGGATGTTGCCATTCCTGCAACAGAAAGGCACACAATTAAACATACTAACCCTTCCTCAGTGTGCTAAAAAAAAAAAAAATTCTGTTTCCCCGCTGGAGAGACTTTCCATCACTTCCTGTCCTGACAGGAAGTAGCGAAATATCCCCCTAAAAGGAACATGAACAGCAATTAAAAACCTTTTCAGGCTCTAATACCGGTGTAGGCAACCTCGGCCCCCCAGCTGTGGTGAAACTACAAGTCCCACGAGACATTGGAAGACCCTGACAATCACAGGCATGCCTCGCAGAGGCATGATGGGATTTGTAGTTTCACCACAGCTGGAGGGCCGAGGTTGCTTATCCCTGCTCTAAACCTTCCCCGGTCTATCTAAAACAAAATAAAAATTGATTTTTATAACATTCAGCTACAGGCAATCTTTTAACAATCTCGGCTTTGTAAATCTGGTGAATGCTACATGTAGCCGCTTTTTTACTTTTTAAAATAGATCAAATTTGGATGCTGTAAAGTTGATGAATATTCTTGCAATGAATACCGTATTTATTGGGGTATAGCGCGCTCCCGCGTATAGCCCGCACCCCTGAAGTTGGCCCAAAATTCCTGTGGAAAAAAGGATTTTGTACTTACAGTTTTGGTGTCTTGCGCGGCGGCCTCGTCGGGTACGGCGTCAGTCTGCGGCTTCGGGTGTCCTCTTCGTCGGGTCCGGTGTCCTTCTGCGGCGTCCTCGCTAGTTTCCCGCGCCGAGTTTTAATACTGTGCCGGCGTATACCGAGCGCAGTACACTCGGGCAGGCTCGGCTACTGTTGCGCTCACGTCCTGTACGTCCAGGACGTGAGCGCGGGAGGAGCAGAGACTGCCCGACTATACACGAGTGTACTGCGCTCGGTATATGCCGGCACAGTATTCAAACTCGGTGTGGGAAAGCGGGTATCGGCGTATATCGCGCACCCACGATTTTGCCCTGATTTTCAGGGCAAAAAAGTGCGCGGTATACGCCGATAAATATGGTAGATTATTTTCTGAATTACTGCTTTAAATGTTCATTATTATTATTATTAAAACACTTTTTACCTATTTTAACGTCAAGAGTTTGCGCTTCGCTTTACAATATAAAAGGGAGACAATACAGTTATAATACAATAAAATACAAGAGGATTATGAGGGCCCTGCTCAGAAGAGCTTACAATCTAATAGGATGGGGCAGGTGGTACAAAAGGTTGTACCTGTAGGGAATGAGCTGATGGAAGTGGTAAACGATTAGTTGGAGACGTGATGGGCTTCCCTGAAGTGATGTTTTCTCACCTGAGGCCGGGTTCACATACCCGCCGTATGTGGCTCACAGCAGGGGTCCGGTGCATGCTGGTTCACCGGTTCGGGTGTGATTTCGGCCTAAATTTTGGGCTGAAATCGAACCTGAAAAGCACCAAAAAAGCGTGCGTTTTTACGGCACACCGCAACGGACCCGCTGCGGAGATATGTGAACCGGCTCCATAGAGAGCCAGTCACATTCTCCTGCTATGGGAGTTGAATGCGGGGTAACGCGCATTCAATTCGCATAGGTGTGAACCCGACCTGAAGGTAGCAAGAGTAGGGGATAGCCGGACAGGTTAAGGTAGCGAGTTCCAGAGGATGGGAAAGGCTCTGGAGAAATCCTGAAGACGATAAAGCTTGAGAGTAGGAGGTATTGAGAAGAGCGGAGATGATGGTTTGGGTGATATTTGGAGACCAGATTGGTGATGTAGCTCAGGGCAGAGTTGTGGCTTTGTAAGTTGTGGTTAGTATTTTAAATTCAATTTGCTGGGTGATTGGGAGCCAGTGTAGGGATTGGAGGAGAGGGTTGGCAGACACTGAGCGGTTGGTAAGGTGGATAAGTCTGGCAGCAGCATTCATGAAAGACTGGAGAGGCAGGCCAATGAGAAGGGAGTTGCAAATGTCAAGGCGAGAGATAACAAAGGAGTGAATGAGGAGCTTGGTGGTTTCATTTGTTAAAAAGGGGTGAATTTTAGAGATGTTACGGAGGTGAATTATACAAACTTTTGACAAGTCAGAGTCTAGGATTACACCTAGTACCCTGGCGTGAGGGAAGGGACTGATGGTTCCATTACTTCTGGAGGAACCTTAGAGTTCCATGGAACCCTGGCCGAAAATGTCTGATTTATATCATGTATACTAAAGGGAAGATGTATAATAAATTACCAGGTAATGAAGGTGGTTTAACCTTTGAAATGTGTTGGGTGCCAGATGGTGGGAGCCATGTCAAGTTGGTGGAATTATTTCTCAGGCCCCGTACACACGGCCGAGGAACTCGACGTGCCAAACACATCGAGTTCCTCGGCGTGTTCAGTCCTGGAGCCGCCGAGGAGCTCGGCGGGCCGAGTTCTCCCATAGAACAACGAGGAAATAGAGAACATGTTCTCTATTTCCTCGCCGAGATCCTCGTCGGCTTCCTCGGCCGAAAGTGTACACACGGCCGGGTTTCTCGGCAGAATTCAGCTCTGAACCAAGTTTCTGGCTGAATTCTGCCGAGAAACTCGGTCGTGTGTACGGGGCCTCAGAGGTTCTTCAGCAGGGATGCTCCTCACATTCCTTGATATAAATATGACCACTAGAGGGAGAATGGAAAGAATTGGATTTAAAATATGTTTTTGAAGATATGGGACAATAGGCATAAAATGTGAAGGTCCATGTAAAAAACGACATTGCCGGTAATATGTAACTTTTAAATTATAACTGAAAATTCCATGACAATAGTTTGTCTCTAGTCTCAGTTTATTAAGGGAGCATTAATAAAATTAGAATTTGTTACTAAGGGCTTAGATAAAGTTGCTGGTACCATACCTTTTTTGTTGTATAATAATTTTATATTGCTGTTTTATCCATTATGTAGCGCCTGGCTATTTTCAGAGCCAGTGCGATTCTGAATTTAGGGGAAGTTCAGAGTTGGCTCTGAACCTGTTATTTGGATAAATTTGGAGTCTCCTCAGATTTATCCTGGATCGTGACACTGATAGACTTTTTTCTTAGAAGGGCTCACTAAGACCTAAAAATTATTTCCAGGGTTCTTCTGAAGTAAAAGGGTTGAGAGAGGCTGATTTTTAGATTGACCCCCAAGGATCCAGCACCAACTTTCATCTAGTCATTTTAACTTGACCGCTTACTGTAGTTAGAAAAGAACCTGGATTGCAAATGTCCTACATTTTCATGATCTCTGAATCGTGACATTTTATGAGGTATGTCTTCTGTCAGTCCTCCTGAACCCTGCACTTACTGAAAAGTACAAGACCAGCCCAACCTTTAGATATACAGTACCCCTGTTTGCTTTATTCTGCCTTATAGATTTTACTCTTGGCATCCATCCATCTAAGACCGGCCATACACAGACTGCATTTCTTTTCTGCAACCAAAGGTTACAGGAAATAAATTTTGCTTGATTTCCCCATCAACACAGTGTTGATGCGGGAGTCCCTCCTGCAAAGCAAATGTCTTCTCCCGAAGGGAGGGCGTGGGAAGCCACCCCCTCTGGGAGAAAACAGTGATTATAACTACCGTTGAGCGAACCCGAACTGTAAAGTTCGGGTTCGGTACGGACTTTGGGTTTTTCCCGAACCTGGACCCGAACCCAAATAATTGAAAAAAGTCCGGGATCGGAGTTCGGGGAAAAAAAAATGCGCGGAGGTCCCCGCAAATTCAATAACCAGACCCTTTAGGTCTGGTATGGATATTAAGGGGAACCCCGCCGTCAATTAAAAAAAAATGACGTGCGGTTCCCCCTAAATATCCATAACCAGACCCGTTATCCGAGCACGTTGACCTGGCCGGCCGCAGAAAAGAGGGGGGGCAGAGTTTGGCCCCCCTCTCTCCTGAACCGCACCAGGCCACATGCTCTCAACATGGGGAGGAGGTCCCCATGTTGATGGGGACAAGGGTCTCATCCCCACAACCCTTGCCCGGTGGTTGTGGGGGTATGCGGGCGGGAGGTTTATCAGAATCTGGAAGACCCCTTTAACAAAGGGGATCCCCAGATCCTGACCCCCCCCCCTGTGTGAAATGGTAATGGGGTACACTGTACCCCTACCATTTCACGAAGGAAGTGTAAAGTATTGCAAAAAAACACACACACACACACACCATTGAATAAAGTCATTTTATAAAAAAAAAACTCCAGCGGTGAGAAATCCACTCGTTCCCGGCTTCCTGCGTTGTCCTGATCCTGCGACGGCTGCGGGTGATCTCCAGCGATGAGAAGATCCTGCGTCGGGTGATCTCCGCTGAGGAGATCCATCCATCCAGCGTAGCAGCATCCCCGACCTCCTCTCACCGCTGGACACAGCCCAGCGAATGACGCGCTGCAGCTGTGACATTACTTATATAGAGGAGGCAGGGCCACCCGTCTCGTGACCCCGCCCCCTCTGACGTACCCTCTGGTACGTCACTGGGTAAGCCCAGGGTCTTTCCTGGAAGAGGAATGACCGCACGTCATTTCTTTTTTTAATTGTTTAATTGTTCCCCTTAATATCCATACCAGACCTAAAGGGTCTGGTTATTGAATTTGCGGGGACCTCCGCATTTTTTTTCTCTAAAAGTCCGTGTCCCATTGACTACAATGGGGTTCGGGTTCCCGCACCCGGACTTTTTTTTTTTTTTAAAGTTCGGGTTCGGACCCGAACCCGAACATCCAGGTGTCTGCTCAACTCTAATTATAACTAGCGGCTGCTAAAGCCGCTGCCGATAATTGCAAAAGAGAATCCGCCAGGCTGGTTGTACCTAAGTTGTTAAACTTTGTACATTCAGTCTGCTCATTAGTGTTCGAATCTTGGCAAGTTCCGGCTAAACCGGCTGAGATTCAAACCGCGTATGGCTGACCTTAGGCCATAAGGCAATGCGTTCTGTTATTCCATGTAGCCCCCGATTTTTAGTTTAGTGTGTTTTTTTTGTTTGTTTTTTTGTATTGTACTTTGGCTTGTTTGCCATTCACTAAAGCTATATTAAGCTGTGCTTTTTGACGTAAACCTTTTAGTTGACAAAGTACTAAGCATATCTTTACTTCTCATTTTTCAGCCTTGAAGAAGGATGAGAACACCATCGATGAGGTAAGTCATTACTTTTATTTGCTTGTGATGAATCATTTGCCTGCCTTTTGCAATGCTGATGTAATAAGATGTGCAATGATAGAAAGTAATCTTTTTATTACAGGTTATAGTTGATGTCTCCTAGTCCTAAAAATGCTCGTCATCTTTTTGATGCTTTGGCTTCAATAATCACAGCTCCATTCACATATAGGCGTTTTCACGCCCGACGCTCGTGCCGCTGGAGGGGAGATTTCACATTGATGTCTATGGAGATGGTTCACATCTCACGCCGAACGCCGAAACGCCGTACGCCTGCCGCCTGAAAAAAAGTCCCGGACCCTTTTTTTCAGGCGGCATTGGCGTTCGGCCATAGACAACAATGTGTTGTCAAAAAAAAAAAAAGACCCGTTTTGTCGCGGCAAATCGCGGGTTAAATACGCCGCAATTTGTCGCGGCAAAATACGCCGAAATACGCCGCGTTACAGTGTGAATGCGGCCTTAAGAACAAATGTAAAGGGAAACATTTCTGACTGATCTGATCTCTAAGCATGTGACTAATTATTTAAACCACACACAGCCTGGAAAGTCGCATTTTCAGAAAGAAGTCAACCGTGGCGCTCCACATATTATTATTTTTTTTTTTTATTGCCTCTAAACACCCCTCCATGTTGGCCTACAGTGGGGATCGAAAGTTTGGGCACCCCAGGTAAAAATGTGTATTAATGTGCATAACGAAGCCAAGGAAAGATGGAAAAATCTCCAAAAGGCATCAAATTACAGATTTGACATTCTTATAATATGTCAAAAAAAGTTAGATTTTATTTCCATCATTTACACTTTCAAAATTACAGAAAACAAAAAAATGGCGTCTGCAAAAGTTTGGGCACCCTGCAGAGTTAATATCTTGTTCTGCCCCCTTTGGCAAGTATCACAGCTTGTAAACGCTTTTTGTAGCCAGCCAAGAGTCTTTCAATTCTTGTTTGAGGTATCTTTGCCCATTCTTCCTTACAAAAGTCTTCCAGTTCTTTGAGATTTCTGGGCTGTCTGTCACGCACTGCTCTTTTAAGGTCTATCCATAGATTTTCAATTATGTTGAGGTCAGGAGATTGTGAAGGCCATGGCAAAACCTTCAGTTTACGCCTCTTGATATAATCCCCCGTGGATTTTGAGGTGTGTTTAAGATCATTATCCATTTGTAGAAGCCATCCTCTCTTTTTAACTTCAGCTTTTTCACAGATGGCATCAAGTTACCATCCAAAATTTGCTGAAATTTTATTGAATCCATTTTTCCTTCTACTCGTGAAATGTTCCCTGTGCCACTGGCTGGCATACAACCCCAAAGCATGATTGATCCACCCCCATGCTTAACAGTTGGACAGCGGTTCTTTTCATAAAATTCTGTGCCCTTTCTTCTCCAAACGTACCTTTGCTCATTCCGGCCAAAAAGTTTTATTTTAACCTCATCGGTCCACAGAACTTGTTTCCAAAATGCATCAGGCTTGTCTATATGTTCATTTGCAAAGTTCAAACGCTGATTTTTGTGGTGAGGACGTAGAAGAGGTTTTCTTCTGATGACTCTTCCATGAAGACCATATTTGTACAAGTATTTCTTTATAGTGGAATAGTGTACCAAAACTCCAGTGTCTGCCAGATCTTTCTGGAGGGATCGTGCAGTCAAACGTGGGTTTTGAATTGCTTTTCTCACAATCCTGCGAGCTGTTCTGTCTGATATTTTTCTTGGTCTTCCAGATCTTGCTCTAACTTCCACTGTTCCTGATGACTGCCATTTCTTAATTACATTCCGAACAGAGGATATTGACATCTGAAAACGCTTTACTATCTTCTTATAGCCTTCTCCAGCTTTGTGGGCAATCCACAACTTGTGGCAAGTGACACGCTAAATACAAGTACACTGCTGCTCTCTCAGCTGCTACTCACTCTGGTCTCACAAAATAGCTGAAATGGTTAAATAATCTTTTTTTGAGCTTAGGGAGGGTCTTATTATGTTTCTTAACTAAGCGCTTCTAAACGCAAACGGGATAAACGCCGGTTTTAGCCTTTAACCACTTCCATACCAGGCACTTGCGCACCTTCCCGCCCAAGCCAATTTTCAGCTTTCAGCACTGTCGCACTTTGAATGGCAATTGCGCGGTCATGCTACACTGTACCCAAACAAAATTGGCGTCCTTTTTTCCCCACAAATAGAGCTTTCTTTTGGTGGTATTTGATCACCTCTGCGATTTTTTTTTTTTTTATTTTTTTTTTTATTTATTTTGCGCAATAACTAAAAAATTTTGAAAAAAAATTAAGTTTTTAGTTTTTTTTTCTGTTAATTTTTTTGTAAATACGTTTTTCTCTTTCAATTACGGGCACTGATATGGCGGCACCGATGAGATGGCACTGATGGACATCGATGAGGTAGTACTAACGGGCACAGATGAGGTGGCACTGTTTGGCGGCGCTGGTATGCGGCACTGATGGGCACACATAGGCGGCACTGATGGGCACACATAGGCGGCACTGATGGGCACACATAGGCGGCACTTATGGGTGGCACTGATGGATACTGATGGGTGGCACAGATGGGCACTGATAGGTGGGCACTGTGGGGTGGCACTGATGGACACTGGGGTGGCACTGATGGACACTGTGGGGCAGCACTGATTTTCCCAGGTTGCCAGTCAGTGCCCATTTGTGGGCACTGATTGGCATCTTTTTTAATTTTTTTGGCATCTTTTTTTATTTTTTTGAATGCTTTTTTTATTTATTTTTTCAGACTTTATTTTATTTTTTTTGCAGGCTTTTTTTTTTGCCCAGGGTGGGCATCCCTGGTGGTCCAGTGTGGCGATCCGAGGGGGGGCTGCGCTGATAAACAATCAGCGCGAACCCCCCCCCCTGTCAGGAGAGAAGCCGATCGGCTCTCCTCTACTCGCGTCTGTCAGACGTGAGAGGAAGAGCCATCAACGGCTCTTTCTGTTTACATTGTGATCAGCCGTCATTGGACACGGCTGATCACGTGGTAAAGAGTCTCCGCCGGAGGCTCTTTACCGAGATCGGAGATGCAGGGTGTCAGACTGACACCCCGCATCCCCGATCGCCGCACTGCGCGCCCCCACGGGCGCGCGCGGCATGAAATCCTGCAGGACGTTCTGGAACGTCCTGTCAGGATTTCAGAACCACTTCCCGGACGTAAATCGGCCATAGGCCGGGCGGGAAGTGGTTAAAAACGTGTGTTCATCAGAGTTTGCACCGGCGTTCCTTAATTGTGATTTCTGCCCTCAGAGCATTTCAAACCCTGGAGCAATAGAGAAGGCTGAGGAATTGTTGTTCCTGTGTGCGGGTTCATGGGCTCCCGCAGTGCAGTTCATTGATTTGCTCTGAGCATACTGTGCTATTAGTCAGCTGGATGTAGCAGAATAGCTCTGTTAGTTTATAGGCTGCTCATTTGCTGACCTCTTGGCTGTCTGGATACACTACTTTCTAGGTCACTGACCAAAAAGACAGACATTGGTGCAGTTCTGTGATCATTAATACAACCCTTAATGGATTTTTAAACCTGTACAGTGTTTATATCGTATCTGGAGTTGTAAAGCTGAAATGACTGTTTACAGGGTATAGAGACATAATGGTTAACTGATTCCTTTTAAAAATGATTAAAAATAGATCAAAATCAATCATATAATGTACCTGTAGTTTCAGTTTCGTTTTTGCA
The DNA here is from genome assembly GCF_905171775.1 of Rana temporaria. Taxonomy (NCBI): domain Eukaryota; kingdom Metazoa; phylum Chordata; class Amphibia; order Anura; family Ranidae; genus Rana; species Rana temporaria. The sequence goes on along the minus strand of NC_053493.1, from coordinate 35,936,409 downwards.
TGTTGTTTCCTGCTTCTGTGATGTACAGAGTCACAGAGCCAATACAGGGCAGTGATGGTTTGGAAAACGAAGCTGATTGGTGCTGTGGGGTTTTAGACACACAGTAATCACACCTCCTTGATTAGTGACCACAGAGAGAAAGCTCCCATAACTTTTTTCATCAGGAAACAGACAACCAGGAAGTGTTCAGAACAGAGAAGGATTACAGCAAAAACGAACAATGAGGACATGAAACCAGGACTGCAGTAAGGTAAAGGAAGCTATTTAGCTAAAAAAAATGTTTCCTTTAGTGACCCTTTAATATCAGCCTTTTGCTTTCTACCCGTGTACAGCAGAGCTTAAACGAAGAGGGAGGAGCTGCACAAGGAGCCAGTCAGTTGTGCTTAAAGCTGGGTTCCGGAAAAAATAATACTTTTTAAATAAAAATACCCCTAAGGCCCCTTTCAGACGTCCGCTCCGCCTGTCCGTTTTTACAAGTCCGTTAACGGACTTGTAATACATCCCTATGGGATCGCGTCCGTTAGCGGATGGAGCATCCGCTAGCGTCAGCGTCCGTCGGGATCCGGTTTTCGGACGGAAGAAAACCCTATTTTTCTTCCGTCCGGCGGAACGGAACTGATGCAGACAGACGGTCCGTCTGCATCCGGTTCCCCATAGGGCAGAGCGGAGCTGAGACAGGGCGGTCCCTGCACTGTGTGCGGGGACCGCCCTATCCGCCGACAGCTTAGCGGGGATCCCCGCTGAGCCGACGGAGACACACGGAGCGGACCCAGAAACGGTCAGCTCCGTGTGAAAGAGCCCTAAAATGCACCAACTTAATGTATTCTAGTAAAGTTAGTCTGTAAACTAAGGTCCGTATTGTTAGTTTATAGCAGTAGTTTGTTATTTTATAAACTTGCAGCAGGCCGTGGCCATCTTAAGTGTGGGCATCTGAAGCCAGACTGTATTTCTTCCTGGATCTCATCCTTGCAGATCTCGCACATGCTAAGTGCAGCACAAGCAGTGTAATAGGTTTCAGGCCAGGTTTCCATAGCAACGGCAGTATCGGAGGAAGTTGCCGCCCCTTCCCAGGAGGCATTGCAAACAGGAAATGATGCGATGGGCCACGGCCAGGGAGGAGGAAGTGAAAAATGGATACAGCAGGTATACAGTAGGTGTGGAAAAAAAAATATCCAATTCGTTTACATTGCACAGGAAATGCCGAAGTGTTGTAAAAGTGGGTGGAACTCCACTTTAAGTGCTAACAGTAAATATTCTCATAGGAGGATCTTCCATCTTACTTGATCTGATTGTAGCCATATTGGTGCACCTGCGACAGTACTCAATTGTTTCTGATAGGAGAAGAGAGCAGAGAGATGAGCCCGTCAGTGTTCTTATGCTCCTTTTCACTGTCCAGTTGCAGGCTGGGGGAGGTGCAAGACCTAAAAGTGTTACTGAACTGCAGCAGAAGGAAATGGGGTCTCCTGCCCTCCTTGTGGCAGAGCTATGTATATCTCTGGTGTTGACATAAATCTTTTCCGGGGGGTAAAATAGTTCCTACAAATGTACACTATGGCCCAGATTCACGTAGACGCGCCTATCTTTAGGCGGGCGTAGCGTATCTCAGATACACTACGCCGCCGTAACTTAGTGAGGCAGGTCCCGTATTCACAAAGAACTTGCGCCCTAAGTTACGGCGGTGTAGTGTAACTGTGCCGGCGTAAGCCCGCGTAATTCAAAGTAGGCTGGTGTGGGCGTGTTGTATGTTAATGAATCGTGACCCGACGTGATTGACGATTTTAACGAACGGCGCATGCGATGTCCGTGAACGTATGTATCCCAGTGCGCATGCTCAAAATTTACGCCGCAAATAGTCAATGCTTTCGACGTTAACGTAACTTACATCCAGCCCCATTCACGGACGACTTGCGCAAACAAGTAAAATACGACGCTGTTCGTACGTTTCCGACGTCCATACCTAACATGACTTACCCCTGCTTTATGAGGGGTAACTTTACGCCGGCGTATGTCTTACGTAAACGACGCATCTTGATACGCCGGGCGCACGTACGTTTGTGAATCGGCGTATCTAGCTAATTGGCATATTTGACACGGAAATATACGGAAGCGCCACCTAGCGGCCAGCGTAAATATGCACCCTAAGATACGACGGCGTAGGAGACTTACGCCGCTCGTATCCCAGCAAATGTGAGGCGTATCTGATTCTATGAATCAGGCGCCGAGTTGCGACAGCCCCCACTCAGAGTTACGACGGCGTATCTGGAGATATGCCGTCGTAACTCCTTTGTGAATCCAGGCCTATATTGTCTATAAAAAGTATTGGGACACCTGCCTTTAAATGCACATGACCTTTAATGGCATCCCTGTCTTAGTCCGTAGGGTTCAATATTGAGTTGGCGCACCCTTTTCAGCTATAACAGCTTCACCTCTTCTGGGAAGGCTGTCCACAAGGTTTAGGAGTGTCTATGGGAATGTCTGACCGTTCTTCCAGAAGCGCATTTGTGAGGTCAGGCACTGATGTTGGATGAGAAGGCCTGGCTCGCAGTGTCCGCTCTAATTCATCCCAAAGGTGTTCTATCGGGTTGAGGTCAGTCAAGTTCCTCCACCCCAAACTCGCTCATCCACGTCTTTATGGACCTTGCTTTGTGCACTGGTGCACAGTCATGTTGGAACAGGAAGGGGCCGTCCCCAAACTGTTCCCACAAAGTTGGGAGCATGAAATTGTACAAAATGTATTTTTATGCTGACGCCTTAAGATTTCCCTTCCCTGGAACTAAGGGGCCAAGCCAACCCCTGAAAAATTTTTTACTACATAATATCCACCAAATAATTTGGACCAGTGCACAAAGCAAGGTCCATAAACACATGGATGAGCGAGTCCTGACCTCAACCAGATTGAACACCTTTGGGATGAATTAGAGTGGAGACTGCGAGCCAGGCCTTCTCTCCAACATCAGTGCCTGACCTCACAAATGCACTTCTGGAAGAATGATCAAACATTCCCATAGACACACTCCTAAACCTTGTTGACAGCCTTCCCAGAATAGTTGAAGCTGTTATAGCTGCAAAGGGTGGGCCAACTCAATATTGAACCCTACGGTCTAAGACTAGGATGGCATTAACCACTTGCCAACCGCTCGTGCCTCGTGAGTGTGCTCGTGGGTCCTGGGAACTTAATGTTGTCGGGCGGCCTGCTAAAACAGAACAGGGGGATGCAAACAAGGCATTCCCCCTGTTCTGCCTAGTGACCTGTCACTGATCTACTGTTCCCCCGTGAATCGGGAACAGTGAACAGCGACATTTTACTGGTAGCTCCTCCCCCTAACAGTTAGAATCACTCCCTAGGACACACTTAACCCCTTCAACGCCACCTAATGGTTAACCCCTTCACTGCCAGTGTAATTTTTACAGTAATCGCTGTATAAATGACTGGTCCCAAAAATGTGTCAAAAGTGCCCGATGTGTCCGTCATAATGTCGCAGACACGATAAAAATTGCAGATCGCCACCATTACTAGTAAAAAGAAAAAAAAAATAATAAAAATGCCATTAAAACTATCCCCTATTATGTAGACGCTATAACTTTTGTGCAACCCAATCAATATACGCTTATTGCGATTATTGTTATTTTTTTGGTAAAACAAAATAAAAAAACCAATGTAGAAGAATACATGTCGGCCTAAACTGAGAAAAAAATAGCTTTTTAAAAAAAAAAAAAAAAAATTGGGGATATTTATTATAGCAAACAGTACAAAATATTGTTTGTTTTTTTATTTTTTTTTTCAAAATTGTCGCTCTATTTTTGTATATAGCGCAAAAAAATAAAACGCAGAGGTGATCAAATACCACCAAAAGAAAGCTTTATTTGTGGGGGGGAAGGGCATCAATTTTGTTTAGTTGCCACGTCGCACGAATGCGTAATTGTCAGTTAAAGTGACGCAGTGCCGAATGCGTCAAAAGTGACCTGGTCTTTGGCCAGTCAAATGGTCTGGGGCTGAAGTGGGTTAAAGTTCATGTGCGTGTAAAGACAGGCTTATCGTCTGCTACTGTATGGACCAATGTTGTCCAATTTTAACGGAATGAAAAGTTTTTCCATCCGTCCGCAGATCGGATCGAGTGAACATGGACAGACGGTCCGTGTTCATCTGATTTCCCCCCCCCATAGAGGAGAGCGAAGAAAAGACGGGGCGGTCCCTGCACAGTGTGCGGGGCCCTTCCTGTGATCCACTGGGTATCAGCCGCGCGATCCCCGCTGAGCAAGCGGAGGTTCACGGGGCGGATCATTACTGATCCACCCCGTGTGAAAGGGGCCTAATGCTGTGCCTCAAAAGTCCCATAATTATACTATAAATATAGTTTTGATGCATCAAATTCAGGGATGCGGAATATAAATGAAATGTATAATTTTTGATTGGTTTAATCAGTGTAGTGTATGCGTTCTATAGAGTAGGGATTGGGGAACAACGACAAAGTATACCCCATGGCCCACTAAGAACATATGTATGTACAGATCTAAACCGTAACCAGAATCCATCCTGTGCGGGATGCCAGGGCTTAGTTTACTAACACTGAGAGGATGTGCGACATCACCGCGAGCTGGCTGTGTATATACAGTGTAACCTCATCCCATCGTCTCCTGTAATGGATCCTCTCCCGCCAGCCAGGAGACCCCCTGAACATACTTTCCCATGACACGCATTCCCAGGCCGTGACGCTGCAAGTCCTAAACACAGCTGTGATCACTCTGCAGGGGGATCCTGGAGGGACGGGGTTGGGATCCAGCATGAAATTGCACTAAATACGTTTTATATTTGCCAATTTTCCTGCTTTTTTAGTGGCAGTTCCGGGTTTTAATCACAGCAACTCGTGTATCTTTATACCCCTTATGGACCAAATTTTTACAATCCCCCCCCTATGGGCCTGGGTAATCGGTAATAACCTGATCATGACTTAAACTCCTATCTATTATACAGTAAAACCTTGGATTGCGAGCATCATTTGTTCCGGAAGCATGCTTGTAATCTAAAGCACTTGTACAGTGGGGATCGAAAGTTTGGGCACCAAAACAAAAATCCAGTGTTGATTAAAGGAGTTGTAAGGGATTTTTTTTTTTCACCTTTAATGCAATCTATGCATTAACCACTACCCGACGGCCGTACGACTTTATACGGCCGCGGGGTGGTTCTCAATCTCTAACAGGCCGTAAAAACACGGCCTGCGCGCGCATCCAGCGGCGACAGCGGCGCGCGCGTGCTCGCCGCATCGCTGAGATGCCGATGCGAGTGCCTGGCGGCCGTGATGTCCGCCAGGGACTCGCGATCGGCGGCTACAGGGACAAGACGTGGAGCTCTGTGTGTAAACACAGAGATCCATGTCCTGTCAGGGAGAGAGGAGACCGATCTGTGTCCCTTGTACATAGGGACATAGATCGGTCACCTCCCCCAGTCACCCCCCCTCCACTTACAGTTAGAACACAATTTAGGGTACACATTTAACCCCTTCCTCACCCCCTAGTGTTAACCCCTTCAATGCCAGTCACATTTATACAGTAATTAGTGCATATTTATAGCACTGATCGCTGTATAAATGTGAATGGCGCCAAAAATGGGTCAAAGGGTGTCCGATGTGTCTGCCATAACGTCGCAGTCACGAAAAAAATGCTGATTGCCGCCATTAGTAGTAAAAAAAAAAAAAAAATTATTATTATTATTTATCTATTTTGTAAGCGCAATAACTTTTGCGCAAACCAGATGCTTCTTGCGATTTTTTTTATTTATTTTTTTCCCAAAAATATGTAGAAGAATACGTATCGCCTAGACTGAGAAAAAAAATGTTTTTTTTTTAAAAAAAATGGGCTATTTATTATAGCAACAAGTAAAAAATATTGTTTTTTTTTCCAAAATTGTCGCTCTATTTTTGTTTATAGCGCAAAAAATAAAAACCGCAGAGGCGATCAAATACCACCAAAAGAAAGCTCTATTTGTGGGGAAAAAAGGACGTCAATTTTGTTTGGGAGCCACGTCGCACGACCGTGCAATTGCCAGTTAAAGTGACGCAGTGCCACAAGCTGAAATTTCACCTGGTCAGGAAGGGGTATATGTGCCCAGTAAGGAAGTGGTTAAGGTGAAAAAACATCTGCTGCTGCCGGCCCCCCCGAGCCCCCGTTATACTTACCTGACCCCTCGAAAGTCCCGTGCGGTCCCGATATCCTCTTCGCCGCTCAGCCTGGCCGCTGAATGGCTAGAGCGAATGGATTGAGAGCAGCGCAGCCATTTGCTGGCGCTGCTGTCAATCACATCCAGTGACGCGGCACTCCGAGGGGTGGGGCCGAGTGATACAGTGAGCGGCTATGGCCGCTCGCTGTATCACGGGAGCGCGCCTGCAATTAGTGACCACCATACGAGCTCTCGCATGACTGTGGTTACTAATTGCGGGGAGGACCAGAGACAGCCGCCGAGGGACCCCAGAAGACATGGATCGGGGGCACTCTGTGCAAAACTAACTGCACAGTGGAGGCAATTATAACATTTTTGTTATTTAAAAAAAAAAAAAAATGTCATTTAGTGACCCTTTAAATACCACCAAGAGAAAGCTCTATTTGTCTCAAAAGTTTATAAAATTGTAATTTGGGTAAAGTGTTGCATGACTGCGCAATTGTCATTCAAAGTAGGAAAATTTGGCCTGGGCAGGAAGGGGGGTGAAAGTGCCCAGTATTGAAGCGGTTAAGGGAGACAACCTCCAGCCACTTCTACTGCTCTGTAACAATTGAAGATCTGTGTACTGGACGTGTTAGACTTGTACTGCTCAAGCTACCTTAGAGACTGTTTTAAGTCAATTGATTAAAGGATTTCTTCTCAAAGAAATTGTCCTTGTGGTTCACGGGGGGGGGGGGGGGGGTGGCAGTAACCTCACCCTCCTGCAGTTCGAAGGGTGGCAGTAACCTCACCCTCCTGCAGTTCACGGGGGCAGTAACCTCACGCAGTTCACAGGGGCAGTAACCTCCCGCTCCTGCAGTTCACGGGGGCAGTAACCTCGCGCTCCTGCAGTTCACGGGGGCAGTAACCTCGCGCTCCTGCAGTTCATGGGGGCAGTAAGCTCACGCTCCTGCAGTTCACGGGGGCAGTAGCCTCACGCTCCTGCAGTTCACGGGGGCAGTAGCCTCACGCTCCTGCAGTTCACGGGGGCAGTAGCCTCACGCTCCTGCAGTTCACGGGGGGGCAGTAACCTCCCCCTCCTCTAGGGGGCAGTATAATCCCACCACCTCATTGGCACACATGTGGCTTTTGACTTTTCAGCTCTTTTAGACAGAGGGAGGAACAGAAAGAACTGAGAATATAGCGCACTATGTATTCTCTTTTAAAAAAAAGAAGAAAAAGTTGGTTCAGTCTTGTTAAATTGGCCTGATGTCAGTAACCATGACTAGGTACAGCAGACACCGAATCTAACACATCCAATTAGTGTTCTTTCCTGTACTTCTTCTGCTGGCACTGGTTGCCTCTACCTCCCCGCAGTGCCGCAGCTCCGCCAGCTCGGATCAGACCTTTATTTAGAAACCCAACACTTCAGTATGAAGAAGAAACATTTGTACTATTTGAGAATGGAAGGAAAAGAATTATCTGAGGAACGGCGATGATCACCGTTATGTAGAAGAAGAAACTTCTCCTGTCCATGGAATCCATCCAGATGTCCACCTCTGTTTTCTGACACGTGTTGGGAAAAATGAAAGCTGGACTTTTGGTTGCAATAGGCAGGAAGAACACTTTACTGTGTCAAAAACGCAGTGAAAATTGCCTGTACCCAAGCAACGCAAACTTAACCACTTCATCTCCAGAAAGATTTACCCCCCCATGACCCAGCCAATTCTTCTTCTTTTTTGCAATACGGCACTTCATTACTTTAACTGAAAATTGCGCAGTCTCGCGACACTGTACCCAAATAACATCCCCCCCTCACAAATCACTTTTTTCTTTTGGTGGTATTTGTTCATCTCTGCGTTTTTTTATTTTTATTTTTTTTTTATCTTTTGCGCTATAAAACCAAAAACTTTAATTTATTTTGGGGGGGGGGGGAATATTTTTTACTTTCTCCTGTAAAACGTTTCCAATACATAGTTATGTTAAAAAAAAGACACAAGTCCATCTAGTTCAACGATAAAAATAAAAAATATTGTACAATCCCATACCCAATTCTATACTCAGTTGATCCAGAGGAAGGCGATTAAAACCCCAGCAGAGCATGATCCAATTTGCTACAGCAGGGGAAAAAGATTCCTCCCTGATCTCCCGAGAGGCAATCAGATTTTTCCTGGATCAACTTTACCTATTTAAAAAAACTTTTACATAAAAAAAAAAAAGTTTCTTCAGTTTAGGCTGATATGTATTCTGCCACATATTTTTGGTTAAAAAAAACCCCCCAAAAAACAATAAGCGTATATTGATTGGTTTGTGCAAAAGTTATACTAAATATGTAAATGTTTTTAATTTTATTAGTATTGGCAGCGGTCTGTGACTTACAGCGGGACTTTGATATTGTGGCGGACAAATCAGACGCGTAACTGACACTTTTTGGAGACCAGTGACACGAATACAGTGATCAGTGCTAAAAATATGCACTGTCACTGTACGAATGACAATAGCAGGGAATTGGTTAAACATCAGGGCTGATCAATGGGTTAACTGTGTGCCTAGACCAGGGGTGGGCAATCTCGGCCCTCCAGCTGTGGTGAAACTGCAAATCCCATCATGCCTCTGCCTCTAGGAGTCATGCCTGTGATTGTCAGGGTCTTGCAATGTCTCATGGGACTTGTAGTTTCAAAACAGCTGGAGGGCCGAGTTTGCTCTCGCCTGGCCTAGACCGTGTGTACTCACTGTGTGGGAGGTGTTTTGACTAGGGGAAGGCTAAGATCCTTGCTTTGCAGAAACGCAGCATCAATACCTTCCCTCCTGACAGAACGACAATCTGCCTTGTTTACATAGTGTAAGGGGTTAGCTCGGTAGTGGGGTGTGTGACTCCCTGGATGGGTTCACTACACACTGAATTTATACAGACAGGCAGTCGAAGACGGTTGAAAACAAAGATTTGGGTTTATTCTTCCATCTTGCTGGAAACAAGTGCATCCAAACGGCACAAACAAAATCAAACATAAAATAAACCCTGGCCACTTGGGGCGTCTACCTTCCACACAGGAACCTATCTAGGAGTCTGGCACAGCCTACTGCTGGGTAGACACTGCTGATCATACAGCAGAAAAACAATAGTCTTTTTATTTTTATCGCACAGAAAAAAATCAATCCTCTCCTCACCTCCTCAGAAGACTTTCAGTACACTGCTTCTCCTTCCTCACAAAGCCTCAGGATGCAGCAAAGCAGTGGTAATCCTCTGGATTACTTATAAAGGCCTTAATTGCCTCATTCTGAACAGCTGAAGTCTTCCAACGCCCTTAGACCATTTCTGGCTACTTTTCAGCCGACGCCTAATAGCAATTGGTGTATTGTCTAAACAAGGCAGAAATGTATGTCCCGTCTGTGACAACACCCACAGATTTACCTGACTTTCTGTCACAATAGGCAGATTGTCGTTTTGCTTGTGTCCTGTGTAATGGGTGAGTGCTGGCGGACATGGAGTCTGTGGTACCCACCACTGAGCTCCTGCTGTGTGTGATCACCCCGGAATTGTCAGATCATGTACTGTGTACGTGATCTGGCGCAGAACAGCCCTTCTGCTGCAGTAAATGCGCGGGGGACGCTCTGCAAGTGGTTAATTTAATTTTAACATTCAAAGCAAACTCGCCCACCCAGCATTCTGGGATCCGGTCTTGCCGTTGGTGGGCTAGGCTTGTGTGTACCAATGTAGTTGCATTTGTTTAACCACTTGCTGACCACCCTATATCTGTTTTACTGCTACAGACCGGCAGCTGTGTGCCGGATCAGGTGTGTGTGTTGTGTGTGTAATTTTGGCATTTCCATCAGCAGGGGGCGCACGGGCGCCGCAAATGTGCCGCTTCTGCTGTCAATATTCACAGCAGAAGCCGGTCTGCGGGACGGGTGTTGGGTACTCGATGTCCTCCGGCGCCCGCCAGTCGTTGGTAAAGAACACAGAACAACGATCTGTTTATGGTAACGAGGCAAATTGCCGTTCTGACATGGAGGAAGGAATGAATTCTATGTTCTGCAAGGCAGGGACTAGACTAGAATCAATTTCTTCCCCTAGTAAAAACAGTGTACACCCAAACACTGGATTAGGCACGCATTTAACCCTTTGATCGCCCCTGATGTTTAAGCAATTCCCTGCCAGTGTCATTCGTACAGTGACAATGCATATTTTAAGCACTGATCACTGTATTAGTCACTGGTTCCCAAAAAGTGTCAGTGTCGCAGTCCCGCTATAAGTCGCTGATCGCTGCCATTATTGGTAAAATAAAAAATACAGTATATATCCCATGTAACTGTCTTCTCCCAGGACCACTCCCCCCCTCGCCAGGAGAATGCAATGGCTCGGTGGGAGGGATTCCCATGTCAAAACTCTGTGTATGGTTGCAGGAAAGAAATTCCCTCTGTGTATCGAATGGCTTCATTCTTTAGGTGTCCTTCAATCACCAGCTGAGTATATCGCCACCTGCAGGAGGTAGCAATTATCTAAAGCAGGTGTCTCCAAACTGTGGCCGTTGTACTCCTCCAACTGATACCAATGATAGGGGCACTACGCCTCCACCTGATGGCAATGATGGGGGCACTGCGCCTCCACCTGATGGAAATGATGGGGGCACTGCGCCTCCACCTGATGGCAATGATGGGGGCACTGCGCCTCCACATGATGGCAATGATGGGGGCACTGCGCCTCCACATGATGGCAATGATGGGGGAACTGCGCCTCCACCTGATGGCAATGTTGGGGGCACTGCGCCTCCACCTGATGGCAATGATGGGACACTACGCCTCCACCTGATGGCAATGATGGGGGCACTACGCCTCCACCTGATGGCAATGATGGGGGCACTACGCCTCCACCTGATGGCAATGATGAGGGCACTACGCCTCCACCTGATGGCAATGATGGGGGCACGACGCCTCCACCTGATGGCAATGATGGGCTGCTATTCCTCTCATTACAACCAATGATGGGGCATTTCTTGGTTCCAGTGACCAGTCTGGCCCATCCAAAACCTGAAAGATACTAAACTGGTCCTTTGCTAAGAACGTTGGAAACCCCTGATCTAAAGCAAAGTTATGTCGTCCAACGAATGCAGAGAAAAGGATATTACGCTGAGTACAAAGTCTTTTTTTTTTTTTCCTTGTCTGGGGCTGTAGAGTACATATCCCCCCCCCCCCCCTTCACATGTGGAAGCAGTAGGAGAAAATAGTTCCAGGATTAGCTGTTGCCTCCCATCAAGTTTCAATTTGTGTTCCTTTGTAGACTTCCAAGACTTTGTGGTGACCTGGCTGGTTGCCCTCTGGAGCTTCGCAGTCAGACAGTGGCAGTCTTTTCCAGTCTGGAACTGGCTCACATTCTTTCTCAATGTTGTAGCAGAGGGAAGCTCTGCTGATGACAGACATTCCAGCAGGTAACACCAACAAACTGAGGACTTCACCTATTTAGAGAAAAACAAACAAGGAATTTTGCTGCAGATAAGGGAAGGTAATGAAGGTCAGGACCTGGAGAGGAAGCATTAACATTCCTCTGCGGGAAGCCTCATTATATTGTCAGTAAGGACATTGCCTACAGCTCAGGCACTGAATGTGCAAGATCACAACTAGATCTCAGTTATGTGGAAATGCTGCATTTATAGCCGCAATCCAGGAAAAGGTCAATTCCCCCCAGAGAAGAGTGGAGAGTGAAGGGCATGCCCACTGATGAAGTCATCCCTCTGCTCACCCTGGTCTCTCATGCATAGCAGCAGAGTCTGATTGGTGGTGAGAGTCAGACTCTCTGAGTTGCTCTAAATTAAATTTTGGCATTAACAGCGGATACATGGGGATGGGGGGTGGCTTTCTTCTGAAAGCGTTTTGTGATCATGCTGCGTTTCTCAGGCTCGACTGTCCCACCTGCAGGCAGGCCGCTGATGGGGGGGGACCACCGGTCCTCTTGTAGGGGGCCTGAGCACAAGGAGGCCCACACAGGGAGGGGGATTCATTAATTACAGAACTCTTCCTCCAGCAGCTAAAAGCTGGTCTCTCCCCCTCTCCCTGCTGCAAGCTTTTATCTGCTCACTAATCCCCCTAACTGTGCGCCCTCTTCCCAGTGCTGGCTCTAAATCCCCCCCCCCCCCCAAAAAAAATTATAAGCTTGCCCCACCCCCCCAATACACGCATATATCACAAACCTGTTGGGGGCACCTGTGTACAATATTGTTGCTTGCGATTGTTCTATATCCCCCACGCACGCTGGAGTGAGAGCAATAATTCTAGGCCCAAGTTCATGGTTGATCTGTAGGGGCCTTTTAGGGCTTCACCTGTGTAAAATTTAGAGTACCCAAGTTTGTCATTGGTTTGCAGGCGCATGCAGATTTAAAGCTTGATATGTTGGGTATCTATTTGGTGGTGTCTGGTGCCTCCCCAGGGCCATCTTTACCATAGGACAAACAGGGGCAGCTGCCCAGGGCCCTGTCACTGTTGGGGGCCCAAAGAAACCCCCCTTTTTTTTTTAGGGGTCCGGAGGCCCCCAGAGCCCCAGATGGCAACCCCCCTTTTATTTTTTATTTTTTTTTAAATAAAAAAAATATATTTTTTTTAATATATATATTTTTTTTAATAAAGGGCCAATTTTTTTTTAGGGGTCCCCAGGGCCCCAGTTGGCAACCCCCCTTTTTTTTATTTATTTTTAAATAAAAAAAAATATTTTTTTAATATATTTTTATTTTATTTTTTATTAAAGGGCCAATTTTTTTTGGAGGTCCCCAGGGCCCCGGATGACATACCCCCCCCTTTTTTTATTTTAAAAAAATATTTTTTATTTATTTTTTATATATACGAAGGCATGGCAGCCCATTCAAATCAATGGGCTGATGTGCCTGCAGAAATGAGGGCCGCCAAAACACATGCATGTGAACCAGCCAGGCCCAAAAAAAAATGTTTGCCCAAATCATATTAAAGACGGCCCTGTGCCTCCCCATATTTTACCAAAAAGCGGGTAATATATTGCATCTTTGTTCCTTAAAATCAACTTTGTATTTTTTTTTTACTGAAATTTTGTGTTTGATAAACCGTCAACCATGTGACATAAAAAAAAATTGGAGCTACCACTATTTTATTCACCAGGGTCTCAATTTTATATATATTTTTGGGGGTTTTAACACATTTTCAGGCCTAAAATTCTTTTTAAAACGTGTGCAAAACCCCCCCCACAAAAACGCCTATATACGTTCTTTTTTTTTTTTTGTAAATCATTCCCATTTTCCACCACATCCAGAAGTGTAGGAAAGCCGTGATATACAGTGGAGATCTCACTTACCTGTCGGAGAGGTAAGTATTCGGCTTCTCTTGGTGGAATTGCAACCCTGTATTAAAGCCTGGCCTGATATTGGCATCACTAGTTGTACTAGATCAGGGCACTGGCAGTAAACTTGCTGAAGAAAATGATTGACAGATCCGGCTCTTCAGAGACTTGATTGTACTGTGTGGTTGTGAACTCCTGTCACCGCGCTGAGTGATGCTGGAGATCGCCATCTCCTGACCGCAGCACCCCGCCGACCTACTTGTGTCACTGAGGAAGTGCAAATTCTCCCTATGACCTTTTGCTTTTGGCTTTTCTGCTAACCTTGTCGGCTCTCGGGAAGGATCCTGGAAAGTGAATTTGTTTTCAAAGGGAGCGGAACCAGGAAGAGATTTTACTTCTTTTTTTTTTTTTTTTTGCTTAAAATCATCTGTCTTCATAAAGTGACATTTTGTATGTACAGAATATTTGGCAATGTATTTTTTATTTAATTTTTTTATATAATTTTTATATTTACATATATATTTTTTTTAATTGCCATTTTATTTTTATTATTTTTTTCATGTGTGTGTGCTTTTTACTCTAATTTTAAATATAATATATTTATTTATACACACCTTTTGCATCTGTCTGCATCTTGGGAATGTTGCGTTTCCAGTCTTTGTTTACCCCAAACAGAGATGCTCTTACTTTGTGGCACACCCACTTTCATTGATTCTCTATCGGTCAGGGGAGTGTGTTCTATTGACTGTTTTAAAAATTGATCTGATACTGACAACCAGTGACAGACTCTCCATCACTGTATTGCTATGGGTCTGGGCAGAGGATTGTTTTGCGGACAATTGGCTAGATTCACAAAGAGTTACGCCGGCGTATCGGTAGATACGCCGTCGTAACTCGGAATCTAAGCCGTCGTACATTTAAGTGTATTCTCAAACTGAGATACACTTAAACCTAGCTAAGATACGACGGCCTGCGCCGTCGTATCTTAGCTGTCTAGTTCCGCCGGCCACTAGGGGCGTGAACGCTGATTTATCTCGCGTGAACGCTGGCGTATCTCGCGTAAATCAGCGAGATACGCCGATTCAGGAACGTACGCTTGCCCGTCGCAGTAAAGATGCGCCGTTTACGTAAGGCAAATCCCGGCGTAAAGTTAGTCGAACAAATAGCTGGATTAGTCAATGTTAAGTATGGCCGTCGTTCCTGCGTCAAAATGGAAAAAATTTACGTAGTTTGCGTAAGTCGTCCGTGAATGGGGCTGGACATAATTTACGTTCACGTCGAAACCAATACGTCCTTGTGGCGTACTTTGGAGCAATGCACACTCGTATATGTCCACGGATGGCGCATGCACCGTTCAAAAAAAAAATGTCAATCACGTCGGGTCACGAGTAATTTACATAACACGCCCCCTCATCCTCATTTGAATTAGGCGCGCTTACGCCGGCCCATTCACGATACGCCGCCATAACTTAGGAGGCAAGTGCTTTGTGAATACAGCACTTGCCTCTCTGACTTACGGCGGCGTAGCGTAAATACGATACGCCGCCTCAAAGATGCGCCCAGCTACCTGAATCTAGCTAAGTATGTGTAAATGGTTGTGTTAATCAATTAATGACTCCTTATTTTTATTTTTTTATGAATTAGTTTTATGAGTAGAATACAAATATTAAATTGGCTTTGTATTTGTATATATTTTCTTTGTTTTATGTTCAAGAATAAATAGCTCAAAGCTTTTAAACGTGTAGAAGTTCAAGAAGAAACGTGATACATTGTAGTATGGAGTGAGCAAAAAAGGGTTCCTACAAACAGTGGGGACTATGGGGAACGAACATAGCCACCATCTAATGGGAAGTTTTAGATCACAGTAGCAAAAAAAAGAATAAAAAATTGTTTATTTGGAAGAGGCTGAGAGCAATAACCAGAAAGGAGGCTAAAGGGCGGGTTTAAATACCTCCCGACTCCTCCTACAAATTCAGGCTGACCTGCAGTCAGCCTTCCACTTGTTGTCGAATTTCCGACAACAAATGTTTGAGAGCTGGTTCTCAATTTTTCCGACAACAAAAGTTCTTGTCGGAAATTCCGATTGTGTGTATCCAATTCCGACACACCAAAATTCAACGAATGCTCGCAATCAATTTGACGCATGCTCGGAATCATTGTACTTTTCTCGGCTCGTCGTACTGTTGTCCGTCACCGCGTTCGGAATTTCCGAGCAACATTTGTGCGACCGTGTGTATGCAACATAAATTTGAGCCAACATTCCTTCGGGGGAAAAAAATCCACGGTTTTGTTGTCGTTTGTACACGGCATTAGTGTTATTTTTGTTCACATTTTGAGGTGAAAAGAGGAACTTTTGTAGGTTCAGCTCCCCCAATAGTGGTATTTTAGTCAAAGGTTAAAGTGCAAGTTTTAGAACAAAATGTGAAGGGATGTCAAACTCCACTACCATTAGAAGTGCAGAGCCCCACCCAACCATTAGAAGTCAAAAGCCCCCCACCCTCCCTTACATCAGTGCATCCCCACCTTGTGCTGCTGCTGGGAAGAAGCTGGGGGTGGAGCTGGGAAGCAGAAAGTATAAGGTCCGGAGGAGGATCAGAGGAGGGCTGAGTGCTGGGACCAGGGAAAGGGGGTGTTGTAGCTACAGGATCTGTAAGAGGAGTCCTCATCTTCTCTGCTGCCATCCAGGGGCCTTGTGTTTGACATATGTGCCCTACACCTTCTCCACCCCCTCCCAGTCCCTACTCTACTAACCTCTGTGGTTCATGAGCTGTCAGTGCCCACACAGCTGGTATAGCGATCTGGGGGTTTGAAATCCCTGCTTCTCTTCCCCCTTTTTTTGTTTAGGGATTCTAGGATGGATAAGAGTTTGGTCAGGGCCGGGACGTGATCCCTTAGACCAATTGGAATCCAACTGATACTTCCTAGAAAGAAGGTGAAGAACAGGGATTTCAAATCGCTGAACCGTTATATTGGATGGCACTGACAACACACCACCCAGGAAGATAAGTACAGAGGAGATCAGGGAAGGGGCCTAGAGGGAGGGTGGAGGGTGTTCACCCCTCTTCTTCTTCTTTTTTTTTTTTAATCTTACTTTTTTATCTTTCTTTTTTTTCCTATTTTTTTTTCTTTCTTTTTTTTCATTTTTTTTTTTTATTTTTCCTTTCTTTTTTTTCCTTTTTTTTTTTTCCTTTCTTTTTTTTTCTTTCTTTTTTTTTTTTTTTTTTTTTTTTTTTTTTTTTTTTTTTCCTTTCTTTTTTCCTTTTTTTCCTTTTCCTTTCTTTCTTTTCTTTTTCTTTCTTTCTTTTTTTCTTTTTCTTTCTTTCTTTTTTTCTTTTTCTTTCTTAATACTTTAAGCCTATTGAATAAAATTAGCCCTGACTTCTTACATCTCGCATAATCTTAACAAGTAGATCACCTATTTGGTGGTTCTTCCCACCTTTTGTGTTCCAGCTCCTCCTTTTCCATGCTCCATAATATAAATAAAAAAATAAATCCAGCTCAGTAGAGGGAGAACCCATCAAATTGGGCAAAGTAGGTGTGCAGATTTGGGATCCCAGTGAAAAGATCTCACCAATATAAACCCTAGATCTAACCCAAGAGTTATAAGGAACTGTCTGGTGGTTATCTCTTCAGCTTCTACCCAACCCTAAAATGGCAATTTTGCATGGAGCTTCCCCTCTAAAGCAGGGGTCTCCAAACTGCGGCCCGAGGGCCCGATGTGGCCCTTTGGGACACTATTGCTCCCACTGACACCAACAATGCTGGACTATTTCTTCCACTGAGACCAATCATGGGATACTATCCCTCCTCCTAATAGGGGCACTACTCCTCCTCCTATTGACCAAATTTATTATCCGTGATGCCTGGCCTAGGACATTTTCTGTCCACAATCCGGCCCTCTTAAAGTCTGAAAGACAATAAACTGGCCCTTTGTTTTAAAAGTTTGGAGACCCTTGCTCTTAAGGAAATGGGGTAGACCAAAGCACCTGGCTTATAAGCAGTTGTTGTGGAGTTAACCGCATTTATTAACTGAGCAGGAGGCGCTGTTCTATTTTCCTGTCTGAGAAATAAAACACGTAGAACCGAATGTCTGCGCAGTGTCTGGAGAATTATTACCCACCGACGAGCTGAGAATTTTCATCTATTTAAAGGCTGGTGCCGTTTTACAATCAAGCAAAGCATCTTCTTGGCATTCGCCCATGCCGCAGAGCGCCCGTCGCCGGATGACAGTGAAATATGGAAAATCCATAATGTGTTCCTCTTAGTAAAATGACATTTTGTCTCCGTGTTATTTTATTTATTTTGCAGAAGGCATAAAAATGGTAATACATTCCAATATATCTGATGGCGGTCTTCAACCGACGGCACGCCTGAGATGCTTGGTCATGAAAAAAGCATTCTTGCAATATCATTTCACGACTCCTCTATCTTACCTTTCGTCTAGGATTGGCAGATGCAGTTGTCAGGACTTTGGGTAAGGGAGGGCTTATTGATTGTGATTTTGTGCAAATTGAGGGTGAAGCATTGGTAATTTTAGGGAAAATATTAAGGTGGAGCTTAGAGTGTATATTTGGTTGTTGGCATAATTATCAGGTTGATTTTGTCAGTGAAATCGTGATCACTCCTATCAGTGAGGAGCAGCTCCAAGACTGCACCTGACCAGCCCTCTGAGCCATCGGCCCACTGGGAAACTCCTGTCAGTCCCGATGGCCAGTACATGCCTGGTGTAATATGAATGTTATTTATTGATGCAAAAGATAACTGGCAACTTACACTTATAGGTAGATTCACAAAGAGTTAGGCCGGCTTATCAGTAGATAAGCCGGCCTAACTCTGAATCTACGCCGGCGTTTGTTTAAGCGTATGCTCAAACAGAGATACGCTTAAACAAAGCTAAGATAGGACGGCTTGCGCCGTTCTATCTTAGCTTGCAATTTTTTGGATGGCCGCTAGGTGGCGCTTCCATTGCGGCCGGCGTAGATTATGTAAATGAGCTTTTACGCCGATTCCCGAACGTACGCGAGCCCGCCGCAGTCGATTAACGTCGTTTCCGTAAGGCCTTAGGCGGCCTAAAGTTATTCCACCTATGAAGTGGAATAACAATGTTAAAGTATGGCCGCCGTTCAAATTTTTTACGTTGTTTGCGCAAGTCGTCCACGAATCGGGAGTTACGTCATTTACGAACACGTCGAAATCAATAGGCCCGTAAGGCGTCCTTAGCGTAGGCGCCCGGCGCATGCGCAGTAGCAATAAACGTCAAACGTGAGGTCAAGCCTCATTTCCATACAACACGCCCCCCTCCAACCAATTTGAATTAGGCGCCCTTACGCCTGCTCGTTTGAGGCTACGCCGCCGTAGATTAGCAGGTAAGTAGATTGAAAATCACTACTAGCCTAGTTAATTTACGGCGGTGTAGCCTAAACAGGCTAGGCTAGGCCGCCCTAAAGTTAGTCCAATCTCTCTGAATCTACCCATTACTCGCTCATCAATAGGTTCGGGCCTCTGGTGGTAATCTTCAGCATAGCAGGACACTATGGTACAACCAAACACACTAGGTGGGCTGGCGGGTAACTTGGTACATAAGAAATGGTGTTTTTTTTTTTTAAATTGCCAAGTTCAGCTGTTGGCTCCGATATGTGGAGCATGGAGTCTCTTCTGTAAACTTGCAACCTTGTTGTCCACAAGTGGGGTCATAAACGGGTACGATGGAGGAAGCTGAAACCAAAAAGATGGCCGCCAGACTAATTTTGAGATGCAGGACAAACTGGTGGCATCTGGTTTCAAGGCTTGCCAAGCCTCTTTCTCAAGCCAGTTGTCAATTGTCTTTCATGCCAAGAAATTGTTATATTTACACGTATATCGCACCTCCTCTTTATCTGTTCACCCAGGGGTACTTCAATCCCTAAGGAGGTGCTGCATTACGTTTCTGAGGCCAGCAAGAGGCCTCTTTCAGGTGATGATGTCATTCAACCTGGAAGACTGGAGACATCTTGTGGCTAAAAAAAACTTTTTTTTTTTTTAACATGGGACATTTATAACAACTAAAAATAAATTTTTTGAAAGAATTGGGCTTTATTTAAGCCTTTGCAAGTGCATTTTGGGAATCAATGGTAAGGCTATCGGCAAAATGACAGTAATAAGAACAGTATATCCTGGCACATTGGCGCTTCTGTTCACTTTAAGGCTACTTTCACACTGAAGCGCTGGGTGCGCTGGTGGTAAAACGCTGTTATTTTTAGCAGCGTTTTACCGTTTTGTTTGCCGCGATTTTCGGCCGCTAGCATTGCGGTTTTAACCCCCGCTAGCGGCCGAAAAAGGGGTTAAAACCGCCCGCAATAAACGCCTCTTTGCAGCGTTTTGCAGGCGGGTTGGAGGCACTACCCCATTGTTCTCAATAGGCAGTGGCACTATAGGCAGTGCCGATCCTGACCTCCCTGGGGCCCTAAGCAAAATGACATGGCACATTAAAAATGAGAAGCGGGGGGTGCTGACGACAGTTACATTAAAGAAAGTTGAGAAGCAGGGGGAGGGGGTGTTTTGCTGTCGGAAATGACATCTTACATTAAATTGAGAAGCGGGGGGTACTGACTTCTTGCCTCTTCTCCCATGCAGCCAGCGAGTTGAGAAGCGGGGTGAGCGGGCAAAAATGACTTCTGACCAGGCGGGGCCTCTAGTAATTTGGGGGGCCCTTCGCAGCTTGGCGGGGCCCTAATCGCCTTGCATAGTGAGCCTATAGGGCGGATCGGCCCTGACTATAGGAGCGGTATTTTTACTGCGCCTCAATGATGCAGCTGGCAGGACTTTTTTAAGCGTCCGGGCGCATAGCAGGCGCTATTTTTAGCGCAATAGCGCCTAAAAAAAAGCGGCTCAGTGTGAAAGCAGCTTAACATAGTTGGAGTCCATCCTGCAAACTATTTTGTTGCTTGTTTTTTAAACACAAGTGGTGGTATTGGCAGTAACAACTATTCAAATGTTTGTTTTATTTTCTGATTTAATCCACTCACTTGGAAATTCTCTTTTATGTGGTGCACAGCATCTTTTGTTTTAATTACAACCATAAGTGCGGTTAAGTGATTTATGTTTTCACTGTTTTTTTTTTTCTGCTGATTACATATTCTGTATTTTACTTGAAAATGTGTTTTTTTCTGTTTGCTCAGAATAAATCGTGTTTTTTCTGTATTCAAATCTGCTTGAAATCCAGGTAGCAACAAGAGACCTGGACCTGGTTTTTAAAGCATAACTAATGCCTCTCAATCAACATTACCTATTTTTAATTTTCATGCTGCTCGCGTCGGTAAATAGGAAGGTGTATTATATTGTGTATAATTTTTGTTATTATTATTTATTTATTTTAAATATCAAAGTGTGGAGTGAATTTGTACTCGTTCCCTTTACGTTGATACCCCTAACTAAGTCTAGTGGAACCAATTGCCTTCAGAAGTCACCTAGTTAGTAAATTGAGTCCACCTGTGTGTAATTTCATCTCTGTATAAACATAGCTGTTCTGTAAAGCCCTCAGAGGTTTGTTGGAGAACCTTCGTGAACACACAGCATCATGAAGGCCAAGAAACACACCAGACAAGTCAGGGAAAAAGTTGTGGAGAAGTTTTAAAGCAGGGTTAGGTTATAAAAAAAAAAGAAAAAAAAAAAGAAATATCTCAAGCTTTGAACATCTCACGTAGCACTGTTCAATCCATCACCTGAAAACGGAAAGAGTATGGCACAACTGAAAACCTACCAAGACATGGCCGTCCACCTAAACTGACAGGCTGGGCAAGGAGAGCATTCATCAGAGAAGCAGCCAAAAGGCCCATGGTAACTCTGGAGGGTCTGCAGAGATCCACAGCTCAGGTGGGAGAATCTGTCCACAGGACAACTATTAGTTGTGCACTCCACAAATCTGCCCTTTATGGAAAAGTGGCAAGAAGAAAAACATTGTTGAAAGAAAACCATAAGAAGTCCTGTTTGCGAGAAGCCATGTGGGGGACACAGCAAACATGTGGAAGAAGGTGCTCTGGTCAGATGAGACCAAAATTTTACTTTTTGGCTTAAAAGTAAAAAACTAACACTGCACATCACCCTGAACACACCATCCCCAGCGTGAAACATGGTGGTGACAGCATCATGTTGTGGGATGCTTTTCTTCAGCAGGGACAGGGAAGCTGGTCAGAGTTGATGGGAAGATGGATGGAGCCAAATACAGGGCAATCTTAGAAGAAAACCTGCAAAATACTTCAGACTGGGGTGGAGGTTCACCTTCCAGCAGAACAACGACCCTAAACATACAGCCAGAGCTACAATGGAATGGTTTAAATCAAAGCATATTCATGTGTTAGAATGGCCCAGTCAAAGTCCAGACCTAAATCCAATTGAGAATCTGTGGCAAGACTTAAATTCCTGTTCAGACACTCTCCATTCAATCTGACAGAGCTTGAGCTATTTTGCAAAGAATGGGCAACAATATCACTCTCTAGATGTGCAAAGCTGGTAGAGACATCCCCAAAAAGACTTGCAGTGAAAGGAGGTTCTACAAAGTATTGACTCAGGGGGGCTGAATACAAATGTACCCCACACTTTTCAAATATTTATTTGTAAAAGATTAGAAAAAAACATTTTATAATTTTCCTTCCACTTCACAATTGTGTAATTTTAAAGTTGTTTTAACTCCCTTTGACATGTAACATTAAAGCATATTATTCTATAGTGTGTAGCTGCCTTTTATCCAAAGCACCCAATGTGATTTGTGTCTGTTGTCTTTTCTGACAACTGTGCAAGATTGTCGAGAGGGCTGGAGTTCAGCTTTAAAGTGGCATGAAAGGTTTATTTTTATTTTTTTAAATACCAAACATGTCATACGTACAGTACCTGCTCTGTTCAGTGATTGTTGCACAGAGAAGCCCTGATCCTCCTCTTCTCTGGTCCCCCTGCCTGTGTTCTATTGATATGTGCTCTCCGTCAAAGTGCCCCGTGCAAGTGCAGAATGTAAGGGCACTCCAGCTGAGTTGCCGATCAGCTGGAGTGACGTCACCATGGCGCATGCGCACATCGTTTGAGTTTTTTTGTTTGATGGGCGCAATTGAAAGCTATGCAAAGAGCGGAGGGGCACCGTAGATGTCACATTGCCTCGCTGTAAACCCGTGGCACAACAGTGAGGCACCATATGACACATATGGTGTCCCCCCACTGTTGCCATTAAATTGTGCCAGAGAAATGGTATGCAATCTCCAGTCAAAGGCTCCTAAGATGTGCGCATGCGCTATGGGACATCACTCCAACTGTTTGGCAACTCAACTGCCTATCCGTTAAGCGTGGGCACATCTCGACAGAACACTGGCGCTCCTGGCTCCTCCCCCTTGACCAGTGCCCCAGTAGCAAGTTGCTTGCTATGGGGACACTGGTGCATGCTTGCTCCCAAGCCCTGCTCTATGCTTCCATAAGACACACAGATCCGTGGCATGGCCCTGCACCCCCCACTCTCTCCTCATTGGCTCACAGGCTGTCTCATCCAGCAAAGAGAGGGAGTCCCGGGACAGCCAAAGCTCTCGTACACATCGCTGGATCAAGAGGTGGCTCAGATAAGTATAAGGAGGGGCTGTGGGGGCAGCAGCAAACAGTTTTTTTTTTACCTCCATGCATAGAGGGCCAGATTCTCGTACTTTTCCCGCGGCCATAGCGTAAGCCATTTACACTACGCCGCCCCAACTTACTGGAGCAAGTGCCATATTCCTCAAGCACTTGCTCAGTAGTTTGTGGAGGCGTAGTGTAAAAGGCCCGGCGTATCCCCGCGTATTTCAAAGGGGGCGGCTTATATTTAAATTAAGCGCGCCCCCGTTCCGATCGAACTGCGCATGCGTCGGGCTAAAAATAGCCCAGTGCGCATGCTCCAGTTCTTGGCGGAAAACGTCAATGACGCCGACGTGTGCGTCATTGACGTAAAGTCGTATTCAAGAACGACTTACGAAAATGGCGTACCCGACGGGAAAAGACGGTGCGGACCCGACGCCATAGTTAACATGGCATACGTGGGACTGGCGTAAGGTAACCCCTCATATAGCAGGGGTAACCTTACGCTAACGACGGTTACGCGACGCGATTTCGTTCGGGAATCGGCGTATCAGGCTCATTTGCATAAACAAATGAGAACTGAACGTAAACGCCACCTAGCGGCCGGCGGCGAATTACATTTAAGATCCGACAGTGTATCTATGCGAAAATGATTCTAAGAATCACTCGCATAGATACGCAGGTCAAAAAAAAGAGATACGACGGAGTTTCCTGAGATACTCCATCGTAACTCTTCTGAGAATATGGCCCAGAATGCATAAAGATAAAAAAAAAGAGCTTTAGCCATTACAACCACTTTAAGGAAAATAAAGAACGGTCCTTTTCCAATACAGGTTCCCTTCATACATGTTTACCAGATTTCATCCTGCTCTTTATTCACATTGCCTAATATCAGAACCTGGATATTTATATTGCTTTGTGTCTTATCTGCTACAATTAACCTGTCAGTGTAGCTTCCGTAAGTGATATTTATGCCGCTTCTCCCTAATGAAGAATTATTACATCCCTGACCTTTCCTGCAGCCACGGTGCATAAACTGTATTAAGGGAAACCTCATTTCACGCTCCTTAATCTGCTGAAAACTCTGTCCCACATCCAGGTTTAACTTGCATTTCTTGGATGCTTTAACTAGTTACAGCAAATATGTTGATTCAGCCCAAATGTTTAAACACAGAGAGCCAGGAAAGGGACTAGGATTGGCTGGACATGCAAACTCAACCGGTAGGCTACTGACTTGTCTGTCAACTGAAGGCAGGCCCGTCGGAACAAGACAGGCAAACCAAACAATTGCTTGGGTCCCCGAGCTGGCCTGGGGTCCCAGCAGGGCGGGCCCTTGCCGCGCCGTCGCACTGCCGCTTCCTATAAATGCTGCAGCCTGTAGCGTGGCAGAGCTCCTCTTCCTTCCTCCTGCAGTCCGGCCGGCCGCGTACCGTAACCGCGTGGTACAGGAGATTCAGTTTATTGTTCCCGGCCGGACTGACAGGAAGTGGCACACACTGAGTGCTCACTTCCTTTCGGCAAACTGAATCTCCTGCCGCGCGGACGCCAACATATGCCGTTGTGTGGAATTCAGTCTTGTGAGGCTGGTAGAGGCTCTGCGGAGGATAGAGCTTAAAGTTATCATTGTAGAGTGTCTTGTGCAGGGGGATATGGGTATCCTGGATGGTATGGAGAGGAGTGCTGCCCATACACGTTCATACTTCCTCCTCCACTAAAATGCTGCTGAGTAGAGGAGAGAAGCCAACTAAAAGGCGGTTCACACTGGGGCGACTCGTCAGGCGACACAGCCGCCTGACAAGTCGCGTCCCATTGTAGTCAATAGAACCGTTCTAATAGGAGCGACGCAAGTCGCTCCGACTTAGAAAAAGGTTCTTGTACGACTTCGGGGGCGACTCGGGGCGATTTGCATTGACTTCTATACCGAAGTCATTTTGCAAGTCGCCTTGGAAGTTTGTCTTTAGGTCGCCTGGCCGAGTCGCCCCCGAAGTCGTGCCGCCCCTGTGTGAACCGGCTCTAAGGCTGAGCACCGGGACGACTTTGCACATAGACAGCCAGCTGTGTTTATTAATCAGTGCATGAGAAGCCGAAACACATTGTAGTAATGAGAAGACCCCCAACCCCACCCACCCATCCACCCATCACCCTCACCCGCCCCTCATCATGACACACAGAGGAGACACCGACCACACTCCGGTAAATGGATCTACAAACTTCACTTTACTAGAAAGCAATACAAAGTAAGAGTATCCTATGATCACTGAGGGAGGGGATAAAATTCAGTAGCAAACCAACCCCCCCCCCCCCCCCCCCCACTTTTCAATTTGAAAATGTCGCCCATTTTTTTGCTTGGGGCCCCCAAATTCCTTTAAACGGCCCTGACTGAAGGCAAAAGATTGTGCCTAAGATTGCCTAGGTGTACGTGTTCATGTGAAAGGTGGGGACATTTGAAATGTGGCAATATATCTTCCGTTTTTAAAAACCGTATTGTACAATTTTTTTTTTCCCCTGGGTTGCGTGAAGGGGAGACTATTTTATGACCCAGCTGGATTCAGCTTTTAGGCGAGGTAGACACCACAGAGGTGAGGCTTGAGCGAGCATCTCTAAGCGTCGCATGAAGGCCAGCTCATTAATTTCAATAAGTTGTCTTTTGCATGAGAAACCTGGAAAATAAGTCCCTGACCCTTTTTTCTCATAATTGCGATGCACCGAGCCGCATTGTGCTGCAGCAATATGCAGATCAGCGCACACATTAGCGGATTAACCACTTCAGCCCCAGAGGATTTGGCTGCCCAATGACGGGCCATTTTGTAAAAAAAAAAAAAAAATCGCAATAAGTATATATTGATTGGTTTGCACAAAATTGATGGCGTCTACAAAATAGGGAATAGTTTATGACCTTTTTTATTATTTTTTTTTTATTGGAAATGGCGGCGATCAGCCGTTTTTTTTATCGTAACTGTGACATTATGGCGGACACATCGGACACTTTTGACACTATTTTGCGACCATTGTCATTTATCAATACTATAAAAATTCACTGATTACTGTGTAAATGACAGTGGCAGGGAAGGGGTTAACCACTAGGGGGCGAGGAAGGCGTTAAGTGTGTCCAAGGGAGTGATTCTAACTGTGTGGGGGCTGGGCTACAAGTGAAACGACATCACTGCATCACCGATGACAGGGAGCAGTAGATCTCTGTCCTGTAACTAGGCAGAACAGGGAAATGCCTTGTTTACACAGGCATCCCACCCCGTTCTGCAGCTCCGTGACACGCTCGCGGGACACCGGCGGAGCTCGCGCCAGGGGTGTGCGCACAGCGCGAAATTCAAAGCGACATTGCTTTGCGCAGCTGTGCCATTTTGCCGACCGTATAAGTGCATGAGCCGGTCGGCAAGTGGTTAACAATTAAAGGCACCGCTGGTCATCTGCTAAAGGGCAGCATGAATCTGCAAGTGTTGGGAAAGTGAGCAGGGTGTGAACCAAGCCTTAGTGTAACCAAACATTTTGGGTATGAAATTTACAACCAAAAAAATATTTTTTACATCCCTATGGCTCCTATTGCAATGGCCAGGACCCGGATGTCATGTTTGTAGCAGTGTACCGCTCTGTACTTCAGGTGTGATGACAGCGGCTTCTGTATGAATGAAGCTTGCAAGCAGAGATTGGATAATTCATTCATAAATACATTGTATCCGTTTTGCGATGATGTGTTATGTTGTGTCGCTTATTTGCAGCTCAAAGGCTGCTTCTGCACATGTTGGCTCCAGCAGTCTTGGGAGTGTAGGAAACATTTAAAATAACTGTGAATATCCTTGAAACATGTTGAGCATGCCAATCGAATTAATAAAGGGTGAACTGGTATTGCCACTCCTTTTTAAGCTTTACCCCCTCGTTTTGACTGAACAGACAGATATCATTTTAGAAATATGTATGCTTTAATGTCTGTTAAATTAATAAAATGTATCTTGTTTTATATAATTGTGTATCTTTATCATTCACTGCACCATTATCCACTTGGCGCCCAGGGTACATCATATGACGTCCTGGGCTTTGTGGTGGTATATCTGAATGATGGGTGCAGCTACAGGCATCATTAAGATATTGCCGGTTTCAGCCGGCGATTCCCTAC
Source organism: Rana temporaria (assembly GCF_905171775.1). Taxonomy (NCBI): domain Eukaryota; kingdom Metazoa; phylum Chordata; class Amphibia; order Anura; family Ranidae; genus Rana; species Rana temporaria. The sequence continues at coordinate 35,909,286 of NC_053493.1, read as the reverse complement.
ACCATAAGTACAATCATAGCGGCTGTTCCACCGCTTGATCGTTCTTACGGGCAGCGGAAGGGGACATCCCCCTCCGGTGCTTCTACAGACTCACCGCTGCGATCGGTGAGTCAGAACGGATCTGCCTACCCCAGATGTTGTTCAGAGATTTCCGGCGAACCAGATGGTTGCTGGAGTCTCTATGATCATTGGAGGCTGGGCGCGATGTTATGACGTCATGCCCGGCCTCTCCATTCAAAAAAACGGCGCTACTTCGGCTGTGAAGCAGTGATCCTTCCTTCTTTATTTTTTTTCTTTTATTTTTAGGCTTCCCAGCCTAGTGGTGAGATGTGGGGTCTTATTGACCTCCTATCTCACTGTAAAGAGGTCCTGTCATGTCATATTCCTATTACCAGGGGTGTTTAAATTCCTTGTAATAGGAATAAAAGTGATCAAAAATGTTTTTTTTTTTTTTTTTTTAAAGTGCCCCTGTCCCCGTGCGCTCGCACGCAGAAGCGAACGCATACGTAAGGCCCGCCCACATATGAAAACGGTGTTCAAAACCACACATGAGGGGTTGCCGCGAACGATGGAGCGAGGGCAAAAATTCTAGCCCCAGACCTCCTCCGTAACTCAAAACATATATAACCAGTAAAAAAAAATTTAAGTGTCGCCTATGGAGATTTTTAAGTACCGAAGTTTGGCGACATTCCACGAGCGTGTGCAATTTTGAAGCGTGACATGTTGGGTATCTATTTACTCGGCGTAACTTCATCTTTTACATTATGAAAAAAAATTGGGCTAGTTTTTATTTATTTTACAGCCTGAAACTTTTTGTTTTTCACAAAAAAAAAACACTTTTTAAAAATTGGCTGCGCAAATACCGTGCGAGATAAAAAGTTGCAATGACCGCCATTGTATTCGCTAGGGTCTCTGATAAAAAAAACCATATATAGTGTTTGGGGCTTCTATGTAATTTTCGAGCAATAAAATGATGAGCGAAGTGTCAGAATTGGCCCGGGCCTGAAGTGGGTTAAAGTCTAACAGCCTCCTGTCCTATGGCTAATAACCTCAGAAAACCAGCAGTGCAGGGCAAGTTTAGGCACAGTGCTGCCCAGGAACCTAATTTTACAGCACATTGGAAACGGCCAATAGACACAGTTAGGTAGATTCACACACAATGGTGTAAACTTGCGGCAGCGTAGCTTAGTGTGTTTAGCTTACGCCGCCGTAAGTTAGCTAGGCAAGTACATGATTCACAATGTACTTACCTGCTAAGTTACGGCGGCGTAGCCTAAATCGGCGGGCGTAAGGGCGCCTAATTCAAATGTGTTTGGGGGGGGGCGTGTTTTATGTTAATAGTGCTTAACCATACGTTTTTTACATTTCTATCGAACTGCGCATGCGCCGGGCGCCTACATTTCCGAGTGTGCATTGTGGCTAAGTACGCCGCACGGGCCTATTGATTTCGACGTGGACGTAAATCCCGATTCACAGACGACTTACCCAAACGACGTAAAAAAATTCGAATTTCGACGCGGGAACGGCGGCCATACTTGACATTACTATTCCATTAGGGCTAAGCTCTAACTTTAGGCGGCCTATCTCTAACGTAAACTGTGTAAAAGTACTGCGTCGGCCGGGTGTACATTCGTGAATCGGCGTATCTCCTCATTTACATATTCTACGCCGACCGCAATGGAAGCGCCACCTAGCGGCCATCCAAAATATTGCAATCTAAGATAGGATGGCGCAAGCCGTCGTATCTTAGATATGTTTAAGCGTATCTCTGTTTAAGCGTATGCTCAAACATAAGTCGGCGTAGATTCTGAGTTAGGTCGGCTTATCTACTGATAAGCCAGCCTAACTCTTTCTGAATCTACCTAAGTGAATGAAAGTAAACTGCCTTACCAGCCAATCGGATGCTTCTTTTTGGATACTGTTAGAAAAAGAAAAAAATCTTCTCAAACATTTGAATGGCTGCTCCAGGCAGATCCTCCTTTCTTCCTTCCTCCTGTTTTCGTACACGAGGTTCCTAGCAGTCCTCCTCGCTGAATTGAGGGACTAATTTCTGTTTACTTGAAATTTTTTCCAGTGAGAGTCATTTGGAGCCATAAATGGGTTTTTATGCATGAATGCGAGGCACTGAATAGCTTACTCAGTGAATACTTTCCAGCAATTAATTCCTCTCTGTTTAGCAAGACGATTTCCTCGCCACAGCGCTAAACTCACATAATCTGCTCACTCCGCCTTTGTGATGCTTTTTCCCACTGAAATGATGATGGTAAAGTCTAATATCTCTTCTTTTTATATCCACTAGTGTCTTTGATCGCTCGCTAAGTCCAGAAAACCTAAAAAAATTACTTTTTTTTTTTTCAATTTTTTTTTCTACCCAGCCCTGTGACATTTTGGCATGCAAACGTTAATTAATGGGTTAGATCACATTTTTATATAAAAATACATTGAATCCCCCCTCTGGTCCCCTCTGCTTGTCTCTTAAGGAGGTTATTCAGCCAGGTCGGAAGCTACAAAAAACTGTAGCTGCTGACTTTTGATAAACACACTCACCTGTCTCAGGATCCAGCACCAGCTTCACTGGGGCCCGTCTTTGGCATGTTTACTGTGGGAAGCCGGCTGTGACTCCTTGCGGCTTTAAACTACGCACACCCCGAACCGCGCTGTACCCTATGATTGGTAATACAGCCTCCTGGAACCTGTGATGTGCCCAGAAGGTTGCTGGCGGGGGATGGGGCGAACTTACCCTCAAATTGCCTAGGGAGTGGGTACCTGTCAAACTAGGTACCTGTTCTCTGGTATAATGTATCATAAAGTGGTAGGTTTGATTTTAATTTTATTTTTTTAATAACATACATGTTATACCTACCTGCTCTGTGCAGTCGTTTTGCTCAGAGCATCCCCGATCATCCTCTTGTCAGGCCCCTCCACCAGCGCTCCTGGCCTCTCCCTCCTGCCGCATGCCCCCACAGCAAGAAGCTTGCTATGAAAGAACCCGGGCAGGCTCGCTCCCAAGCCACGGCTGTGTTTCCATTCACACACAGAGCTGCAGCTCACCCCCCCCCCCTCCTCATAGGCTCACTGGCTGTGATTGACAATAAAGCTGCCCTTTCTAACTTCGGCGCATGCGCAGAAGAAATCGCCATATGACGATTTGCAAATCTCTCCTAGACCGTGCCGGTCTGGGAGATATTTCAAGCACCTACAGGTAAGCCTTAATCTAGGCTCACCTGTAGGTTAAAGTGGTTGTAAAGGGCTTACAACCACTTTAAAGGAAAACTGGCCAAACGTGTGTGTGTGTTTGTTTGTTTGTTTGTTTTTTTTTTGTTTTTTTTTAGCTGTATTACTTGTTATCACAGCTTGCCCCCAAAGAACAACCCACATGTTTTTAACTTGTAAACACCAAATCTCAGAAAGAGGCTCAGTTCCACTCGCAATTTTTTTTTGGTTAAGTCACGAGCCAGAGGATCCACCGCAGTGATAGAGGCAGAAGAGCTACTTCCGCATAGCAACCGCCCTTTCAGGTGAGTATAAAAAAAAATAAACTTTTTTTAATTTTAAAGTTTTTTTTAAGGGATTAAAAAAAAAAAGGGGGCGGTGGAACTTCACTTTAAGTGGTTACATTAATCTTGCGTTTTTTACTGCAAGGTCTGCTTTAAGGGAAATCAAAGCGATGAAAACTGTAGTATAAAAACTCGCACGATGACGGAGATCCATATAAATGAACCGCGAGTCATGATGAGCCAATGTTTGGGATGGGAGGTTAGCAGCGTGAACGTGTTTCTAAGAGGAGGCCTGGTATTCACAGTATGCTTAATAACCGTATACGGGCAAACAGTAAGCAGCTGTGCGGTGTTAGGCTCCCGGTAATTAAGAGTAAGTTGGCCGGAGGCCAGCTAGTGACAAAGACAAGTTGGCTGGCAGGCGGACACCTCCTACAAGTTGTGTTCCTTGGTACTTCTGTGGAGGATTTGATAAATGTGACTAATAGAATTAAATGCTTAGAGCGCGCACACACCAGCTTGTACGTCTGACCACATGCCACTATGAAATATGCATGTCCACATTAACATATGAATCGGCTCATGTTCCTGAAATGGTTCAACCAGGCTGGACTTCCGTTTTTATATGATTCGTTTTATAATCTCGTGATCTCGGTAGTGCAGGAACCTTTTCTAATGTCGGAGCGACTTGTGTTAAGGCGGCTCTCAAAGGGAAACCTTGAATTTGACATGTCATCTGACTTGGGGTCTCACAAGTTGGTTCTCAATGTCGCAGGATGTGACTGGAGCCTCAACGAAAGAATCTGAAATGAAACCCGTTTTTTCCTCATGCACATCCTTAATAGTGATTCTGTACCCTCAACGGTCTTGCTACAAAGTAAGATGCCCTTAACCCCTTGCGGACAGCTCACCCGCAATGTACTGCAGATGGGCACCCTGTGCTGCAGGCAAAGCGATACACCCGTATGGCGCTGCCTGCTTCTGGGTTTAGGGTGTGTGCATGTGCGCCTCCCCAATCCCCTGTCGACACCCACTGTGGTTGTACACGGCAGAAGTCTTTCAGCAAGTCCCAGCCAGTGATTCACTGGCGGGACCGGCTGATCGCCTGTGTCCAATCACAGCCCAGTAGGGTGACCACGTGTCCCGGATTGCCCGGGACAGTCCCACATTTTGCAGGTCTGTCCTGGGCACCTTCATTCCAGGACAATACAGTGTCCCAGAATGAAACTGATACAGCCACCCCCCCTCCCCTGGGCCAATCTGATGCCCCCAAAAAAGGCTGCCGCATCACCGCTTTACTCACTGGCCGGGAATGCCTGGAGAAGCACAATCCCAGCCCCATGCTTGTGATTGGAGAAATCATAAATCCCACCTCTTGTGTCCAATCACTGTGCTGTGTTTCGTTGCAGCACAAGCTGATTTTTGGGACTGGGGGGTGTCCCTGAATGGCAGTTTGGAAATGTGGTCACCCTACAGCCCAGAGACCTATGTTGACAATCAACACAGAGCTCTGTACAGAGAGAAACGGTCTCTGTTTCTTATCCCTGCAAAACAGGGGTAAGAAACAGACAAAAAGGCAGCGCACTGTTGCCTCTAGACGCAGAGCCTGCTTGCCCTCGTGCCTCTCCTTGTTGTCCTTCCAGACATACTAATGGCCTGCAGAGGACAAATGCAGTACACACACCGCGTAGCTCTGTGGGGGAAAAATAAGCATAAATTGTATTTGTGTACAGCGACTCATTACCGGGCAATTGTCAGTTAAAATAGCACAGTGCTGTATCACAAAAAATGGTCTGGTCATGAAGGGGAGCCGAAGTAGCACAGTGCAGAATAGCGAAAAATCGCCTGGTCACGAGATGGGGGTAAAACTTTCTGGAGCTGAAGTGGTTAAATAGCTGGTGGTTGGGCATACCTAGGAAGCAGAGTGCACACGATCGGATTATCCGAGGGGAATTGTGTGATGACAGGCTGTTGTCGGAAAATCCGACCGTTTGTACGCTCCATCGGACAATTGTCAGATTTTTCCGCCAACAAATGTGGGATAACATGGTTTAAAATTGTCCACCAACAAATGTGTGTTGTTGGATTTTCAGATCGTGTGTGTACAGAAGTCCTTCAGACAAAACTCCAAAGTACAAACACGCCTGCTCGGAAACAATGCTCACCATAACACATTAGCAGACGTTTCCCAAAGGGTGGCGCTAAAGAGCTGAAAAAACACGTTGTTTCGTGTTTGTTGGCCAACAATTCTTTGCCGTTTTGTATGCAATACAAGTTCCTGGCCAACACCCTTCGGACAAAAGTCCTACGCTTTGTCCGGAAAATCCGATCGTGTGTACCAGGCATTAGACCCCCCCCCCCCGAGGGACAAGGGAAAGAAGTATGTGGGTCAGCTCTCCAGTATCCAATCATAACTGAACAGGACCACAAGATATTTTTATGATTGTGAATACATATGTAAATGTTCAGTTTGTAGCGGAGGGGCGTCTTCAATCATCTCCTGATCAGAAAGCCGGCTCGCATTTTGTAGCGCAGTCAGTGGCACCATTGTATGGAAACAGCTGCACATTTAATAACAGTGGGCTGTGCGAACGCGGATGAGAAAATCATAAAGCTGATTAGCCGGTGCCAAATGCTAACGAGGAGATTCTAATTGGAAGAATAAGCGTAAAGTTCGCAGCCAGCTCAGGCTGAGGGAAATGTCTCTACAGCAGATCTCCAGTTACAGTCGCTGGGATGACGGGAAGGAGCCTCTGAAGACCTTCACTGCGTCCGGGAGAAGATCCAAACCCTCCGTTTGATTTCCCGAATTCATCCCTGAAGCATGGCGGCTGTCAGAGTGACGGCTCCGGGTTCAGATCTTTAAATGTCCAATGGGCACAGCAAGATCAACTGTCCTCTCTACACTAACGGGACAACCCAAGTTGGTGTCGCACCTTTACTGGCCAACAAAAGGTGCAAAACGCGACTTGCTAACGAGAGAGCCGTGACACAGTAACCTCTCGGTTTGTTAAGCCTGTAAGGTCATGATGCCGCACGAGAAGGTAAGTAGTCTATTAACCACTTAACCCCCGGACCATATTGCTGGTCAAAGACCAGAGCACTTTTTGCGATTTGGCACTGCGTCGTTTAACTGAAAATTGCGCAGTCGTGCGACATAGCTCCCAAACAAAATTGGCGTCTTTTTTTCCCCACAAATAGAGCTTTCTTTTGGTGGTATTTGATCACCTCTGCGTTTTTTAGTTTTTGCGCTATAAGCAAAAATAGAGCGACAATTTTGAAAAAAAAAAGAATATTTTTTACCTTTTGCTGTAAAAAATATCCCCCAAAAATATATAAAAAAACATTTTTTTTCCTCAGTTTAGGCCGATACGTATTCTTCTACATATTTTTGGTAAGAAAAAAAAAATCGCAAAAAGCGTTTGATTGGTTTGCGCAAAAGTTATAGCGTTTACAAAATAGGGGGTATTTTTATGGCTTTTTTTTTTTTTACTAGTAATGGCATTTTTTTCCCCGTACTGCGACATTATGGCAGACACTTCAGACACATTTTTGGGACCATTGGCATTTTTATAGCGATCAGTGCTATAAAAATGCATTGGATTGCTATAAAAATGCCACTGGCAGTGAAGGGGTTAACACCAGGGGGCGGGGAAGGAGTTAAGTATGTTCCCTGGGTGTGTTCTAACTGTAGGGGGGGTGGCCTCACTAGGGGAAATGACTGATCTTCTGTTCATACATTGTATGAACAGAAGATCAGCATTTCTCTCCCTGACAGGACCGGGAGCTGTGTGTTTACACACACAGCTCCCGGTCCCCGCTCTGTAACGAGCGATCGCGTGTGCCCGGCGGCGATCGTGCCAGCCGCGCACGGGAGTCGGGGGCGAAAGTGCGCGCCCCTAGTGGCCTGCGCAAGAGCCGACGTTATATTACGTGCTCTCGCGCAGGGGAGTCGACCGCCCGCCGTAAAAAGTTTTACGGCGGCTGGTCGGCATGAGGTTAAAGGGCAACTCCATTTTCGTGGGGAAAAAAAATACAGTGGAACCTTGGATTACGAACATAATCCGTTCCAGGAGAATGAGGAAAAACAAAAAACTGCGCTACAACACAATGATCTTAAGGCAGCAGCTAACGTGCGAAGTACACAATAAACATAAACAAAAAACTGCGCCAAATAAAAATTAATAATAAACCCCCTACTTAAAAAAAGCAGAGATTAGCAGGAAGTCCAAAAAAGTCCTTATGCTCATATGCAGAGGCTACTGATGTAATTTTCAAAACATTCAAAGACATTGGTTCCTTAAGGTGTTGCTTAGTGCTGAAAAGATGGATCTTTCAATCACCCGGTGACATGCATACATATCGTGAAGTCCCTCCACCGAGAAAATGAGCCTCTTACCAGATGGCAAGTAACCAGAGCAGTTGGCTATAGCCCAGCCACGGCCTTTGGGTTCCCCAGGGATCACAGGTAAAAAGCCAGCAGTGTCACGACCGTTTTGAAATCAATCGCTCCAATGCAGGAATTGTATAAAAGAAAGGACGCATATAGCGTAATATCGTTGGGTAACAGAATTTAATAAAAAGTAATGTACTTACAGCAGGATGGAATAAAAACAACAGGTGTTTTAAAATGTAAAATGCCGGCCGGCATACAGGAGCCCTCCTCCCGAGCGTGGTGACGTCACTGGCGTAGCCTCCCAAACGCGTTTCGTCACAAAGGGGACGTTCTCAATGGGGGCCCCCATACTGCAGATCACTTTTCAGAATCGCACTCATGTAAACATGCCTATAGTGTGGCTGATGGGACAACAAAGAGATCCTAGATATGTTTTTTTATCTTACATTAACCCAAATTTGTTGGAAGAAAACCTTTTCTGAGAAACTGTGAAGCTGCTATAGCTGTCCTACCCTTCTGAAAATACCTGTTCCCTGGCTGACATGTTGATTTTCAGAGTTCAGCAATGGCAGCCCTCATTTTCCTTTAATGACGGGTTTGCTTTAACCTAGTTGTACTTTTATATGAACAGAATATGGTATGAGCTGCAGTTCCCCTTTAACCCACCATTATGGTTTTTGGGTTGTGGGTGCTGCACTGCAGAGACATAGAGAGCCTACATTCTCTATAGATCCTCCATACATTCTCCATAGATCCTCCATACATTCTCCATGCATTCTCCATGCATTCTCCATAGATCCTCCATGCGTTCTCTATGCATTCTCCATGCATCCTCCATACATTCTCCATGCATTCTCCATAGATCCTCCATGCGTTCTCTATGCATTCTCCATGCATCCTCCATACATTCTCCATAGATCCTCCATGCATTCTCCATAGATCCTCCATGCATTCTCCATAGATCCTCCATACATTCTCCATAGATTCTCCATGCATTCTCCATGCATTCTCCATAGATCCTCCATAGATCCTCCATGCATTCTCCATACATTCTCCATAGATCCTCCATGCATTCTCCATGCATTCTCCATAGATCCTCCATACATTCTCCATAGATCCTCCATACATTCTCCATAGATCCTCCATACATTCTCCATAGATCCTCCATACATTCTCCATAGATCCTCCATACATTCTCCATAGATCCTCCATACATTCTCCATACATTCTCCATACATTCTCCATACATTCTCCATACATCCTTCATACATCCTTCATACATCCTTCATACATCCTCCATAGATCCTCCATACATTCTCCATACATTCTCCATAGATCCTCCATACATTCTTCATACATGCTCCATACATTCTCCATGCATCCTCCATGCATACTCTGTATATTCTCCATATTTTCTCCTTGCATTCTACATTCATCCTCCATGCATCCTTCATGCATTCTCCCGTACATTCTCCCGTACATTCTCCATGCATCCTCCGTACATTCTCCATGCATCCTCCTTACATTCTCCATACTTTCTCCTTGCATTCTACATGCATCCTCTCTCCATGCATCCTTCATGCATTCTCCATACATTCTCCATGCATCCTCCACGCAGTCAGAGTCCGAGAATCAAAACTAGTCCGGCAGACTTCATCACAGGGCAGTTTTTAGGCTCCATCATATGGCAGTCATTTAAGTTGCATCTAGTTTCCCAGGTTACAAGCTTCTTCAATAAATTTTTTAGCTATTTCAATGATGTAAGCGTCTCGTAGGATTGGGAGGTAATTTATGCTCGTCTAATGCTGTTAATGCTTCCATTATGCTTTTTGGGAAGGGCCTGATCCGAGGTGCGCAGCGCCAGGATAAATATTACACTGTTATAATATTCTGAGCGAGTGGCCAAATTATGTCCGCCTTTTACCTATTCACTACTTTGCAAAGCAAAGGGCCTTCGGCATAGATCAGTAATGACCTACATATGGCCGTGGCTCATACAGACCAATCAGATTGCACCTTTTGTTGGTGTGGTGTCTCTCTGGGTTACCTGATTTATTGTAGTGTAGCACCCTCTACTGTAGGTAGGTAGGTGCTAGCATAGTTTTTTTTGCTAGGGAAACTGTCGGTGCAGGTAAATTTAGCAGGCCTATGCTTCAGGCTAGGCCTGCTTGTTTTGATCTGGGGGAAGGGAGTGGTTGGTGTAGCAGTGGGTGTGGCCACCTGTGCTCTAGTTCTGAGGTGCATCCCATGCTTCCAGGGGGATTGTTCTGGAAGAGGGGCCTAGGATTGGCGTGGCAGGCAGCTCATGTGAGGAGCCCTGACCAATCCCCACTCGGTATTGGCAGGGGGCAGGCCTCCCATATAAGCTGAGGTGACATGCCACTGTGGAGGAGTTGTCGGCTGGGAGAAATGGAGAATGGAGTACTAGGCAGCAGGAGGCCATCCCCATCTGGGGGAGGAGGGGTGCGCCGATCGCAGAGTAGCCCGAGAGCTGGGAGGGAGCTTCATCCTTACACGGTCATAGATGAAGAGTCCTGGAACAAAGGGGCTGGAGAAGCTGTCAAAACATATGTCCAGTTAGAGTTCTCCATCATGGACTCGGGGCAGGAAAAGATTGGTGAGTGGAACACAGTGGAGTTCTGGATGAGGCATGCCAAGGGAGTTGGGTGCGGGCCAGAGGAGAGACTGTGTGGGGAATGTGTCAAGTCGCTGTCGCCTGCGGGTGCAGGATTTGCAGGCCGGACTAACTGGGAGCAGTAGTCCACCAACTAGCATGTGCTACTAAAATTACTAAGCAGCCGGGGAGAGGCATTTCTGATATTTATTAAAAGTTAATTAATTGCAATATTGTACCACATTTCTACTTTGAGGTGATAGTTGGAGGTTTGGCAGCAGGGCGATATGGTCGATGTTGGTTACTAGTAGCAACCAATCGCTATCGATCGATAGATCTTCACTTCTGGCCAATTGATTTTACTAAAGGACTCTTGGTTTAATCAGAGTATATATAGCTTTGTAGCAAAAAGCCTGTGTCCCCTCGTCGTGTCCCCCGCAGCCGCTGTCATCCAGATGGAGCCAGGTCCAGTCTCTCTGTGTCTCACAGATCGTCTCTATCGATCGTCTCGCCAATTCGCTGACAACACTTTTGACCAAGAGATTCCAAGCCTGCCCACCATGGCAAGGGACCCTCAGAGGGAAATGCAGACACTCAGTATCGGGTCCGACTGTCTCTGTTCGATTTTCCTTACCACCATTTCTTTGGAAGGACTTGGAAAAGTTCGGAGAAGCCACTGAAAGCCGTTACAGGTTAGACATCAAAAGTTTTCTTCAATGAGGACCCACGGATCGGTTGCCTGATACGGATCTGAGTCTCCATATTCTGAAGACAACCCTTCTGTGGCTCTGTTATACCTTGGTTTCATTTGCTGTTGGATTATCATACATCGCTGTTTTTTATCTGCAATCTGGTAAGCTGCTCTCCATGTGGTGGTGGTTTCCATGGATGTCAAGTGCACATGGGTGTTGTTAGTCCTGATTTTCACTATCTGAGGCGTCCATTCAATGTTCAACATTCATTTGGACTTTGTTCATACTGTCATACTCAGCAAGCAAGGCTGGTATAAATATATTTATTGGTTGGCGCAGTTTTCTCTTTTCTCTATTTGTATTTGTGTTTGTACCACGTAATTGCAGCCTTCCCGAAAAATATATATAAAATTAATTCTTCCTCAGTTTAGACAGATATATATTCTTCAACCTATTTTTGGTTAAAAAAACGCAATAAGCGTATATTGGTTTGCCCAAAAGTTATAGCGTCTACAAAATAGGGGAAAGATTTGTGGCATTTTTATTAATTTTTTTTTACTATTTTTAAAATCGGGACTGCGACATTGCAGCAGACAGAGAAAAGAGAAAACTGCGCTAACCAGAAAAATGAATAATCAGGTGTAAACGCCATATATATATTTTATAAAATATATATTGTGACAGGAAGTCGGGTAAATCTGTGGGTGTTGTCACAGACGGGACATACATTTCTGCCTTGTTTAGACAATACACCAATTGTTATTAGGCGTCGGCTGCAAAAAGTAGCACAAAAAGGTCTAAGGGCGTTGGAAAACTTCCACTGTTCAGAATGAGGCAATTAAGGCCTCTATAAGTAATCCAGAGGATTACCACTGATTTGCTGCATCCTGAGGCTTTGTGAGTGGAGGAGAGCAGTAGCTGAAAGTCTTCTGAGGAGGTGATTGATTTTTCTGTGTGATAAAAATCAAGACTATTGTTTTTCTGCTGTGGGACCAGCAGTGTCTGCCCAGCACTAGGCTGTGCCAGACTCCATAGATGGGTTCCTGTGTGGTGAAGATAGACGCCCCAAGTGGCCAGGGTTTATTTTATGTTTGATTTTGTTTATGCTGTTTGGATGCTTGCACTTGTTTCCAGCAAGATGGAAGAATAAACCAAAATCTTTGTTTTCAACCGTCTTCGACTGCCTGTCTGTATAAATTCAGTGTGGAGTGAACCCATCCAAGGGCTAACCCTTTACTATATATATATATATATATATATATATATATATATATATATATATATATATATATATATATATATATATATATATATATATATAAAATTTTCAGGAACTGTCACTCTATTTTTTGCGCTATAAACAAACAAAAAAAAACACTGCAGAGGTGATAAATTACCACCAAAAGAAAGCTCCATTTGTGGGGATAAAAAGGACATACATAGTTACATAGTTAGTCAGGTTGAAAAAAGACACAAGTCCATCCAGTTCAACCACAAAAAATAAAAAAAACAAAATAAAAAACACAGTAAAATCCTATACACCCAACTCCATACCCACAGTTGATCCAGAGGAAGGCAAAAAACCCCAGCAGAGCATGATCCAATTTGCTACAGCAGGGGAAAAAATTCCTTCCTGATCCCCCCCGAGAGGCAATCGGATTTACCCTGGATCAACTTTACCTACAAATCTTAGTACTCATTACGTACATTTTGTTTGGGTACAACGTCGCACGACCGCGCAATTGTCAGTTAAACAACGCAGTGCTGTATCGCAAAAAACGGGGTTTTATGCACCCCTGCCCTAAAGCAAACCTTGTATAAAAATTTACAGTCCCAAATTAAAAACATATTCAGTGAAAGCAATAAAAAAAAATGCACACCGCTGGAGAATTTTTGATTTTAAAATCTGTGATCTCAACCTTTTCTGGGATCTCGTGTCAACAGTATCCAGAAGAAGCAACTTTTTCTTTGTTTTATGCCCTTATTTGTTTGTATCAATTCTAGTATACTTTTTGTGTGTGTGTGTGTGTGTGTATATATATATATATATATATATATATATATATATATATATATATATATATATATATATATATATATATATATATATATATATATATATATATATATATATTATTTTATTTATTTTTTTCATTACATTACATTTTTTTTAATAACAGCCAACAATATGTATGATTTTACCAGTGAATATGAAGTTTTTTTTTTTTTTTTTTAGGTGGGTTTTATAAATTTTAGCATATATATATATAAGGCAACTGTGTGTATTTGTAGGAAATAAAACCTTTTTTGCGCGGTGCTATCACACTGGGGAATTCTATTCTTCTGGGACATGTGGCACAGGGGTCCAGCTGGGGAAGTGTAAACAGCTGACTGCAGACCAACTTGGCCATGTTGACGGACGAATGAGCAAGGCTGCGATTTAATGGTAGTTCTGAACAATTTGCGGCCTTGCCCCAAAACATATGAAGATGCAGTGACCTATGTGTATGCATGGTAGAAATGACTTTCCAAATTAATATGAGAAACTAACACTATTATTATCAGGATGATCCCTGGCAGTTTATTAGCTCATTTCATCTGTCCTTAAAAAGTAATTAAAGCAATCATTTTATTGAATGGAGGAGCAGTTTACATTAACTGTTATGAAACACCCATCTAATATTTAGTTTTTTAATTGTGTCATAAAGTTGGGACATCTGTTTATCAATAAAAATTTTAGTCAACTTACAAATATATTGTATATGTATTACAGAGATTACATTTTAACCACTTCAGCCCCAGAGGATTTGGCTGCCAAATGACCGAGCCATTTTTTTCGATTCGGCACTGCGTCGCTTTACTTGACAATTTCGCAGACGTGCGACGTGGCCCCCAAACAAAATTGGCGTCCCTTTTCCCCCACAAATAGAGCTTTCTTTTAGTGGTATTTGATCACCTCTATGGTTTTTTTTTTTTTTATATTTTTTTCTTTAGTCTTTGCGCTATAAACAAAAATGGAGCAACCAATTTAAAAAAAAAAGCAATATTTTTTGCTATAATGAATATCTAAAAAGAATAATCCTTAGTTTAGGCCGATACGTATTCTTCTACATATTTTTGGTAAAAAAATCCCAATAAGCGTTTGATTGGCTTGCGCAAAAGTTATAGCGCCTACAAAATAGGGGATAGTTTTATGGCATTTTTATTATATTTTTTTTTTTACCAGTAATGGTGGCAATCGCCGATTTTTTTTTTTTTTTTTTTTTTTTATCGTGACTGCGACATTATGGCGGACACATCAGACACTTTTAATGCCATTTTGGGACCCTTGTCATTTATACAGCAATCAGCTATAAATGCACTGATTACTGTGTAAAGGACACTGGCAGGGAAGGGGTTAACCACTAGGGGGCGAGGAAGGGGTTAAGTGTGTCCTAGGGAGTGATTCTAACTGTGGGAGGGCTGGGCTACATGTGACACGACTCTGATCACTGCTCCCGATGAGAGGGAGCAGAAGATCAGTGTCCTGTCACTAGGCAGAACATGGAGATGCAGGCAACCCCCCCCCCCTCCCATTCTGAAGCTCCGTGACACCGGCGGTCACCTAGTTTTTTAAGGTGACTATTGGAGCTGCACGATTCTGACCAAAATGAGAATCACAATTTTTTTTTTTTTTTTTGCTTGGACTTCTCGCGGCGTAAAATCTTTCACATTATACAAAAAAATGTCCGAATGAACGAAAGATTCTTCTGGCGGATGCATACGAAAACGAATTGAATTGTAAGAACAAAAACTCGTAAGAAGAATTCATTGCCACTTGCATAGACTTCTGTTAAATTAAGTCGCAAGCCGCAGAAAAATCGGAGGTGCAAATCGCACTGATCTGCTGCTTTGAAATCATGCTAAAGTAGTGCAATTTCAAAGCTGCACTAGCGGGAACCAGGGCTTTCTTCTCCCTTTAATTGGATCCCTCCAGTATGTGATAAGTTCTGTGAAGCGTCTAAGGTACTCCGGTTGCACACTTGGCTCCTCCACATACAATGCAGGGTTAATAGCTTTGCATTGTACATGATCTTGAAGAACTGCCCTAAAGACTAAGGCCGGAATCACACTAGTGCGTTGCTTTTTTGAGCTGCGTTGTCGTTGCAGATTTCTCTAGAGGGTGTTCTGCAGATCAACTGCGGTTTAGCTGCAGATCAGGTGCGAATTTGGAGACCTGGGAGAACTTCCGGGTGAGAGGAGAGTGGGGGAGAATTGTATTGAGCTGAATGAGAGAAACTCCTGCAGAGAACTGAACACATGTGCGAATTAGATGCATACCCATAGAAGATAATGGGACTGAATTCGCACCTGAGCCGCACCGCAAGACATAAAAACCGCATGCGGTTTGGAGGCAATACGCAGTGCGGATGCATCGCACATATGTGAACTAGCCTCATTGAAAACAATGTATTTTGAAATGTCCTGCGAATTAGATGCGGTTTAAACCGCACTCAATTCGCATAGGTGTGAACCTGGCCTAAAGGGAGAGGAGGGGAGCATCGGAGCCTGCCGGAGAAGGGGTATGGTAGTCTATTCATTGCTCCCAGACATAACATGCATTTAACTCTTCCAGTACAGGGGGCCCCCACTGCAAGAGTGTGTTTGTTAAAGTAAAAAAAAAAAAAAAAAGTTTTATTTGGCTGGAGGTAAGGGGTCGTGTTTTTTTTTTTTTCTGTCATTCGGTATTTTGCAAAGTGAAATTTCACCACAATCACTATGTTCTGGGGAAAATTCCCTTGGAAAGTGAACCGTCTATTTTCCCCTCTATGTTCTAATACTATATTCACGTTATCATTAAAGTGGAGTTCTACCCAAAAGTGGAACTTCCGCTCGTTGTGGCACCGGCGGGGGGGGGGGAGAGTATTACATTTGGCACCTTTTGGGGGGGACAGCATACCTGTCTTTCATAGGTATCCTGCTCCAACTTCCAGGAGTCTCTGCCGTGGGTATTGGCATCACTGCGGGGCTCCCTCCTCCTTTCTCGCCGCCGGGCATGAAGGGTTCCCGGCATGAAGCCGACAGTCTACACTGCCGGGTTTCTTTACACGCAATGGAGGTGGCAGCACCCAACATGGAAACATGAGCTGCAGTGCCGATATTGCTGGAATCCTGTGACGCGTCAGACAGGGGCGGGGTCACCCATGACGCCAGGGGAAACCGCCGGAAACCCCTGTTGCGTTACAGGGGGGGGGGAAGAACCCCACAACCACTGGGAAAGGGTTGTGGGGATGAGGCTTTTGTCCCCATCAACATGGGGACATCCTCCCTATGTTGAGGGCATGTGGCCTGGTACGGTTCAGGAGGGGGAGGGCCCTTCCTGCGGCCTGCCAGGTTGCATGCTCGGTTAAGGGTCTGGTATGGATTTTTGGGCGGAATGGGGGGGAACCCCCCATCATTTTTTTTTTGGTTTGGGGTTTTAATTATACCAGACCCAAAGGGCATGGTAATGGACTGGGGGAGGAAACCCCTGCCGTTTTTTTTTCAATGACTTTGATCTGTAGAACCTGACAATTCAAGTAGTTTTAAATTACTTCTTTTTTTTTTTTTAGAAATTACATTTTGTGCAGGGACAGTTCTAAACACGGGAAACATGCGCTACTTTACAGGCATACTATAGGCACCCCCCAGGTACAAAATTTAAAGGAATATTTCACTTTTCTTGTTTCACTTTAAGTATTATTAAAATCGCTGCTCCTGAAAAAATGGCTGTTTTTTTTTTAACTTTTTTTTTTTTGCATTGATGCAGGACCCAGGTCCCAAAACACTTTTTATGACAATAACTTGCATATTAACCTTTTAAAATTAGCACTTTTGATTTTTCATGTTTGTGTCCCATAGACTTTAACGGTGTGCACGTGTTCGAACAAATTTTTTGCATGTTCTGCTGCGAACCGAACCGGGGGGGGGGGGGGCGGGTATTCGATCCATCCCTAGTGCTCAGATGTACTGAAAGGGGTGGTTCCCCTAAAAATAAAGTTTTGACATTGCATTTGCTATAATAATTACAGTTAGAATCGGCTGGTTTTATGTAAAAAATACCTCCGTACGTAGCGTTTGTATTATTCGTTCCCACCGCCACTTCCGGGTACGATGCTGGCGGTGGGCGTTCCTTATTGATGGACAGGCATCCGACCGACGCATCCATCGCGTCACGAGATGCCGAAAGAAGCCGAACGTCGGTGCGGCTCTATACGGCGCATGCGCAACGACGTTCGGCTTCTTTCGGCATCTCGTGACGCGATGGATGCGTCGGTCGGATGCCTGTCCATCAATAAGGAACGCCCACCGCCAGCATCGTACCCGGAAGTGGCGGTGGGAACGAATAATACAAACGCTACGTACGGAGGTATTTTTTACATAAAACCAGCCGATTCTAACTGTAATTATTATACCAAATGCAATGCCAAAACTTTATTTTTAGGGGAACCACCGCTTGAAGATCGGCTTTAACTCAATTATACAGCCCTTTCCTGCTGAACGTATTGGGGCATCATGCACAAAATTGGGTGCCAAATGCTCCCTGTCCTACAATTAAAAATAGATTGCTCCAAATCAGGGACCGTCCTTTGAAATTAGGGACAGTTGGGAGCTATGGCTTTAGGAACAATGTCCCTCAATTCCCCTCACGTGTCCCTCGTTTTGGTCTGATATATAAAATTCACTTTTTTTTCCTTTCAAAAAGTGTTTCCCAGAACTAAACCTTTCATCTCATCCAATTTCTAAATTTCTGCATTTGTCAATTTTAAAAGCCAATATAAAGAAATAGTAGTGGTTAAAAAAAACACTTGTGGATTTAATTACGGTAACTTTTTGTTTGGGGGGGGGGGTTTATGTCCACTTTTAAGGGGTGTGGCAGGGGGCCTGTGCTATGCCTACATACGAATGCTAGTAGGTGTCCCTTATCTCAAAATGTTGGGAGGCATGCTAAAAGCCTACCTTTTTGTAAAAAAAAAAAAGTAAAGTGTAGTACCTTGTTCGCTGTAGATAATAGAAGGGAAGAAAAAACATGGATGATCCCTTTAATTGGAAAACAGAAAACTTTGGGGTTGCCAACTCTCAGTTCACTTGGTTGGCAGCTGCATGTATGGACAAGGCCAATTATACTTTTTCTTTTACTTTTTTCACAAAGGGTCCAATTTAGGGTCCATTCACACCGAATGTGTCAACACATATACGTTATCAAAAATCAATATATTTCAATAGAAGCAAAAAGTGGAACGTGCACTAATTTTTTTCCAGTGCAATGCTGTGCACATAAATGCAAGAGTCCCAACAGTCAGTTAAAGTTAAAGGGCCAGATTCACAGAAGAAGTACGCCGGAGTACTGATACTCCTGCGTACTTTCAAATTTGCTGCGTCGTATCTTTAGTTTGAATCCTCAAACCAAGATACAACGGCGTTTGGCTTCGATCCGACAGGCGTACGGCTTCGTACGCCTTCGGATCGTAGGTTTAATACTTCGGCGCCCGCTGGGTGGAGTTCGCGTCGTTTTCCGCGTCGGGTATGCTAATTAGCTTTTTCCGGCGATTCACGAAGGTACGTGCGGCCGTCGCATTCTCTTACGTCGTCGCTAGTCGACTTTTCCCGGCGTATAGTTAAAGCTGCTATTTTGTGGCCTAAAGTTAGACTTGCCATGTTAAAGTATGGCCGCCGTTCCCGCGTCTAATTTAATTTTTTTTGTTTTTTTGCGCAAGTCGTCCGTGAATAGGAAAGGACGTAACTCACGTCTACGTTCAAAAAATGACGTCGGTGCGACGTCATTTCGCACAAAGCACAGCGGGAAATTTCAAAACTGAGCATGCACAGTAGGTTCGGCGCGGGAACGCGCCTAATTTAAATGATCCACGCCCCATTTGAATTAGGCGGGCTTGCGCCTGAGGGATTTACGCTACGCCACCGCAACTTTACAGGCAAGTGCTTTGTGAATCAAGCACTTGCCCGTAAAACTTGCGGCAGTGTAACGTAAATGCGATACGTTACCCTGCCACATTTGTACCTGAATCTGGCCCAAAGTTTTTCAAACAAAGTTTAATGACTTAAAAAAATAATAATAATTTCAGAGCATTTTACAAAGCCAAGCAGCATGCAAATGCATGTCAATGGCTGTGCATTTATATGCACCCAACGCACACTTTGCGGTGTGAATGGACCCTTAAGACAACATCCTTAGGAAATAATGGCTCCTTTGTAGCCACATTGGAATTGCTATTCTGAGATCAGGCTTACATAAGAGATGGATTCCTCGAACTCCTTCCACAGTGAAGTAAGTGTGGAGATGAGGATGGGGAGGTGGCTGGGACTGGTGAGATGATCTAATAGAACAGCTGGTGCCATTAGGGAGCGTATGCTGGAAGTGCTGTTAAGGTCAACGGCACGTTGAGGAGCAACAGAGGCTAACAAAGCACTCACAACATCTCACTGCCTCTCTGCCCGCTAGATATGTGGTTTATATACGTTGTATATTAGTTTCCTATAGAACGCACCTCGCGCACTCGCACTACGGAACTGTCCTGGTCCTTTTCTCTAGGCTGGACTCCACCTGTAGCCACTTTCTTCCACCAGGTTTTGATGAAAGCAGATTTCAGGTTGGGTCAAAGGGTTATTCTTTACGAAGACCGTTATAAAGAGATGGCGACTAATTTCAGGTATAGGAAATTGCTAGAGAATGCTGTCCTGCTACAGGAGACTTCCCTATTGCAACCTAATGCTGAACTCCAGGCGTGGTTTTTATTGTATAGTTAAGTCTCTCGTACACACGATCGGATTTTCCAACGGAAATTGTTATCAGAATTTCCGACAACAAATGTGGGATAGCATGCTTTCAAATTTTCCGACAACAAATGTGTGATGTCGGATTATCCTATCGTGTGTGTGCAGAAGTCCGCACGCTGTGATCACCCGAGTTGCTGAGACTGAGGTGATCACCGATCTGAGTAAGGGGCCGATCCCGACCACTTAACACGTTATCAGCTGTCAGCCAATGACAGATGATCACGTGATGTAAACAAAGAATCAGTAATAGTTTTTTTTTTTTTTTTTTCTCCTCACACTAATAGCGTGAGGAGGAAAAAAAGACGATCACCGACTCGTGCACAAGGGACATCGGTCCCGAAGAGGAAGGAGGCAGATGTGCCTAATCAGTGCCAGCTGCCAATTGCTACCTGCCAGTGCCACCCATCAATGCCCACAAGTGCCACTTATCAATGCCCACTAGTGATGCCCATCACTGCCACCTAGCAGTGCCACCTCTCAGTGCTGCCTTATCGGTGCCCACCAGTGCCACCCCATCGGTGCCCACCAGTGCAGCCCATCTGTGCCCATCAGTGCAGCCTCATCAAGTCATTGTCATTGATGTACGCTGATAAGTACATCAATGAAGGAGAAAAATTACCTGTTTACAAAATGTTATAATAAAAAAATATATATATATATAAATTGTGAGGATGGGACCCTGTGCTGTGGGAGAAATGGCTGCTTAACGCCAAATTCTGTAGAGAAACGCACGTTAATGGGTCAGCTGTGTTTTGGGCTTTTTAAGGCTAACCTGAACAGCATTCAGGGCCCCACCCCACAGACAGGAGGTCTGTGCTAAGGAGTCAGGTGACTCCCAAAAGCTCTGTGAGAGAAGTCAGAGTGGATGCATCTCTGCAGGAGGCAGAGGTCGTTACTGTTGGAGCAGCAAGAGATAAGCTAGGTGTGTGCTTAGCTGCAGCAGGACGTAAGCTAGACGTATGCTTATGTCTAAGAAGCTGGTAGTTCTGAGGAGCAGAACTTGGGGCCTAGGCTAAAGGCCTGAACAGCCGGTTGGCAAATGTGAAAGCCTGGAGGCTGAATTGTTGATGTATTTCCAAGATACAGGAATGGTGGAACCCCCCTGCGTGGGCTGCTATTTGTATTTATGAACTTTTAAATAAAAGTGGGCTACCAGGCCCTTAAAAAACTCAGTATGGATTGGCATACTCGCTAAAAAAAACGCACCTACCATTGGAGTCTGGTCCCCAATCTCATTATAAATATAAATATATATATATATATATATATATATATATATATATATATATATATATATATATATATATATATATATATATATATATATATATATATATATATATATACACATTTTAAAATCCTGTCTTTTTATTTTTTTATTTTGAACAAAAAATAAAAACCGCAGAGGTGATTAAATTGCATCAGCTCTGAACGCTGTGAAAATTGGTCAGGGCAGGAGGGGGGTTTAAGTGCCTAAGTAAGCAAGTGGTTAATGTCAGTATAAATACAGCTGTTCTGTGGAGCCCTCAGATGTTTGAGTATGTATGCGTTAGCCGGCTGATGCTCAGGGCTCTCTCTGCTGCTGGGTGAAAAGGCAGACTGCTGACAAAACACTAAAAAGGTACAAGTGCTGTCGGTTTGTTTTTGGGAACCTTTCAGGGGCCCTGTTGGTCAAAAACTGACCTGAGTGTTAGTGGTTCGGTCAAGCCCTCATTCAATGAAACAGTTTGCTGCCTCACAGAATAAAAGTGCGATATAAACCTGTTCGGACTGTTCCAGGGTGTTCCCTTTCTTGTGCCTGGTGTACACAGTGGGCCAGATTCAGAAAGAATATACGTCGGCGTATCTCCAGATATGCCGGCGTAATTTCAAATGTGCGCCGTCGCATCTTTACGCCGATTTCCCAAAGCGAGATACGTCCAAAAACATGGCTTCAGCCGTCCGTCGTAACTTGCCTACTCCGGCGTATCGTGGGAGCATAGTTACGCTGGGCGCATTCGGCGTTCCCATTATAAATATGCAAATGAGCTAGATACGCCGATTCACGTACTTGCGCCCGGCTTATTAATATATACGCTGTTTATGTATGGCGTACGACCTGCGTAACTTTACCCCTCATAAAGCAGGGGTAAGTCATGTTAAGGTATGGACGTCGGCACAGCGTCGTATTTTACGTCGTTTGCGTAAGTCAGGGGTGCCCAACCAGTGGCCCGGGGGCCACATGTGGCCCGCGGAGCCCTCTGATATGGCCCTCGACCTCCTGCTCTAGGATGGCAGATTGCCAAGCCCAGATCACGGTTTGCCGACCTGCCATCCCAGAGCAGCAGTTTTGTGAATGAAGCCGCTGGTAGAGGAACCAAGTGTCTTCGGAGCATCAGCGTGAAAGCAGCCTTAGGCCCCTTTCACATGATCGGTCCGACACGATCGGACTCACTATTTACCTCTATGGAGTAGCAAATGGAGCAGGCTTGTGTCTGTTTACACCCGCCTACCTAAAAAAAAAATAGAAGGGGATCTGCCCCCTTCCGTCTGGGCAGATTGGATCTGAGGGCCCATAGAGTAGAGTGGGCTGTGTCCGTGGACACGGGCCCGTTATCCTCCCGCTCTGCTCATTGTGGCCCGCAACCGGTTACCAATTCACTTAAGTGACCCTCGCTCTACAAAAGGTTGGGCACGTCATTTACGTGGGGTCACGATTCTTTTCCATACAACACGCCCCCTACCAGCCTACTTTGAATTAGGCGGGCTAACGCTGGCCAATTTACGCTACGCCGTCGCAACTTACGGAGGAAGTGCTTTGTGAATACTGCACTTGCCTGTCTAAGTTGCGGCGGCGTAGTGTAAATAGGATACGCTACGCCCGCACAAAGATGCGCCCAGATACGTGAATCTGGCACAGTGTGGTGTGTGTGTGTGTGTGTGTGTGTGTGTATATATAAAAATTTATGACCGGTGTAAATAACGTGGTAAGCTCTGATCTGCTCCTGCTTAGTAGTTCTGCACAGCGGCCGTGTATCACAACATCTCGCTCAATAAAAGTCTACCAGTCATGTGTGACTGATTGAAACCACTCCATGTCCTTGTGATTTTATATCAGTCGTTACTCAGAGTCTGATTGCAATACAGATAGCCAACAGAGGGACAATCTGCAATAATGCGAATATGGTACAGCAAGCAAATTCTAAAACTTCCATCTAACGGCGTCGGTTTCAGTGCGCACATTACTGTATAAGCTGAAAACACGTATCGCTGAAAACACATTATAGCTTCCCTTTAAAGGAGGTTTTCAGAGTATTGGCGCTTTGCTTAGTCAGACATGGAATCCTTTTATCTTCCCAGCCGCAGGTTTTTTTCGCAGTTGGCGGACGTTGCCCGGCCGAATCCTCAGAAAGACTGATGACCATGACACAATTCTTAGCACAAACTCCCTCCAGTAAATATAACTCAAGTAGAGGGGGGATTATTCGTCTCCATTGAGGGTCCCTGCTGTCCTACATGCTGCAGCGATGTCTATCAGCACATAAATCCTATTAATATACTGTGCATAGGGGAAGGGCAGCTGGAACAGGTGTGGGATTAGAAGGCCAGTTTGGTTTAATTGAAAGCCACTCTATCTAACCCATAGAGAGGCCACTCAGAATGTTAATTAATGACTAGTCAGGGGGGGGGGGGGAAGAAAGTTTAATGGCACCACTAAGGAAACAGGCAAATATTTCGGCAAGTTTAAAAAGTAAAATTAAAAAAATGTGCAGCGTGTGTTTGTGTATATGGGTGTGTAGGTCACATACCAACGCAGGGGTCCTACCAAGGCCTATTCATAATCAGAGGCGTTGCCAGGGGGGTGCGGTCTGCACCGGGTGACACCAGCTATAGGGGTGACACCATCCCGTTTTTTTTTTTTTGTTTTTTTTAGCTGACATGCCCAGCCTGCCCTGTGCAATCCCAGCCTGCCCTGTACCACCCCAGCCTGCCCTGTACCACCCCAGCCTGCCCTATGCCACCCTAACTTGCCCAGTACCACCCCAACCTTTCCCATGCCATCCCAACTTGCCCTATGCCACCCTAACTTGCACTATACCACCCCAAACTACCCTATATCACCCCAACATGCCCTATACCACCTTAACCTGTCCTATACCCCCCAACTACACCAACCTGCCACTATACCACTCTATACTACCCTAACCTGCCACTATACTGCCCTATACTATCATTTACAGGGGCTGGTTTGGGGTGCGCCCCGTTCCCGTGCGCTGCCTGCTTGGTGCTGGGCAGCCTAGACAGAGGGGGGGGGGGGGGGGTGACACCATGTTTTACCGCACCGGGTGACACCAACCCTAGTGACGCCACTGTTTATAATGTAAGATTATAGAGGATGAAAAAATTAAAAATCCAATTTTATTTTTTGTTTTAAGAACTTTTGTTTGATTTTGTAATCATTGGTGGGGATCAAACATTTTGTTTTTGAGTGCAGTGATGACAAAAAGAGTTGCAGGATGGAATATTTTTCTCAACATTTCTAACAGTGTATGTGGTTTTTGCACAATAAAGTTTATTCATTCTAAAATCTAATGTAAAAAGCAATTTAAAATCTTGTACTTTTGAACAACGTTCATCAAACCATCAAATGTACTGAGAATTTGTGTGTGGATGTGCATAGGAATATTTGTTAAAAAAATCTACCAGTACAGTAAACCAGTACAGTCTACCAGTACCAGTACACTTAAGACCCGGACCTTTAGGCAGCTAAAGGACCCGGCCAGTTTTTTGCGATTCGGCACTGCGTCGCTTTAACTGACAATTGCGCTCGTGCGACGTGGCTCCCAAACAAAATTGGCGTCCTTTTTTTCCCCCACAAATAGAGCTTTCTTTTGGTGGTATTTGATCACCTCTGCGGTTTTTATTTTTTGCGCTATAAACAAAAATAGAGCAATTTTGAGAAAAATGCAATATTTTTTACTTTTTGCTATAATAAATATCCCCCAAAAATATAATATATATATATATATATATATATAAAAAAAAAATGTCCTCAGTTTAGGCCGATACGTATTCTTCTACCTATTTTTGGTAAAACAAATCGCAATAAGCGTTTATCGGTTGGTTTGCGCAAAATTTATAGTATTTACAAAATAGGGGGTAGTTTTATTGCATTTTTATTAATGTTTTTTTTACTACTAATGGCGGCGATCAGCGTTTTTTTTTTTTTTTTTTCGTGACTGCGACATTATGGCAGACACTTCGGACAATTTTGACACATTTTTGGGACCATTGTCCTTTTCACAGCAAAAAATGCATTAAAAATGCATTGTTTACTGTGAAAATGACAATTGCAGTTTGGGAGTTAAGGTCACACATAACCCCTTCAGCGCCCTTATGGTTATGTCGGTTTCTAACTGTAGGGGTGTGTGGCTGTAGGTGTGACATCATTGATTGTGTTTTCCTATAAAGGGATGACACGATCGATCACGGCGCCACAGTGAAGAACGGGGAAGCTGTGTTTACTCACAGCTCTTCCCGTTCTTCAGCTCCGGGAAATGATCGCGGGATTCCAGCGGTGATCGGATCCGCTGGTCCCGCGACCACAGAGCTTTGGACTGGGTCGCGGTAAAACATGGTGTTACCCCCCCCCCCCCCAATAATTTTGATTTGATTTTGGAACTAACCTGCTGACACGGTGTGTTGCTTGCTGGACGGGATCTGATGGTCGCAGGGACGATGGCAAGATGCTGTGGCCTGTCAACAAGTCGTGTTGCTACAAGGCCCTGTAGTCAGCAAGCAGAAGACCGTAGCTGAAAAGGAGAAGCACTCTGCAGGGGGCGGGAACACATGACACAATTGGTTGCTAGCATGCTGGCTGTCCTAGCAACCAATGACAGCTCTCAGAAGAGATGTGCCCCATCAAATGCAGCCACTGTGCCTAGTCTAATGCCACCACTTGTGCCAATCTAATGCCATCACTGTGCCCCATCTAATGCCACCACTGATGCCCCATCAAATGCAGCCACCACTGATGCCCCATCAAATGCAGCCACCACTGGTGCCCCATCAAATGCAGCCACCACTGGTGCCCCATCAAATGCAGCCACCACTGGTGCCCCATCAAATGCAGCCACCACTGTGCCCCATCAAATGCAGTCACTTGTCTGACCCCCCCTTATCTGACCAGTTAAGGACACAGGGCTCCGGACACAATCACTTCTCCTTATCCTTCTCCGCTGGACGTCTCAGATGTGACTGGGTGGCGGACACCATGCCACCCCCCCCTCCACCTATAACCGCTCACCTCGGAGTACACCCCGATCGCAATCCACCCACCTCACCCCCCAGCCTGTTTCCGCACTAGTTCGGGGGGGGGGGGGGGCATGCCTCTGGTACATGCAACGTTACACCCGGGCGGCAGCTGAAGGGAACACACACAGTGTGCAGCAGCCGCACCGCCCGGGTGGAGGAGGAAGTGAAAATGTCAGCAGGGAAGTAGTGAGAGGGGAGGACCCAGAGTACACAGAGCCAGGCAGGCACAGATTGGATGGAGAGCGTCTGAGAACAGAAATTTTCAAGTCTTGCCACAGATTCTCAATTGGATTTATGTCTGGACTTTGACTGGGCCTTTCTAACACATGAATATGCTTTGATCTAAACCATTCCATTGTAGCTCTGGCTGTATGTTTAGGGTCGTTATTCTTTCTGGAAGGTGAACCTCCGCCCCAGTCTCAAGTCTTTTGCAGACTCTTATCAGGTTTTCTTCTAAGATTGCCCTGTATTTGGCTCCATCCATCTTCCCATCAACTCTGACCAGCTTTCCTGTCCCTGCTGAAGAAAAGGATCCCCACAACATGATGCTGCCACCACCATGTTTCACAGTGGGGATGGTGTGTTCAGGGTCATGCGCAGTGTTAGTTTTTCGCCACACATAGCATTTTGCTTTCAAGCGTAAAAGTTCAATTTTGGACTTATCTGACCAGAGCACCTTCTTCCACAAGTCAGCTGTGTCCCCCACATGGCTTCTCGCAAACTGCAAACAGGACTTCTTATGGCTTTCTTTCAACAATGGCTTGCCACTCTTCCATAAAGGTCAGATTTGTGGAGAGCACAACTAATAGTTGTCCTGTGGACAGATTCTCCCACCTGAGCTGTGGATCTCTGCAGCTCCTCCAGAGTTACCATGGGCCTCTTGGCTGCTTCTCTGATGAATGCTCTCCTTGCCCGGGCTGTCAGTTTAGGTGGACGGCCATGTCTTGGTAGGTTTGTAGTTGTTCCATACTCTTCCCATTTTCGGATGATGGCTTAAACAGTGCTCTTTGAGATATTCAAAGCTTGAGATATTTGTTTAAAAATTTAACCCTGCTTTAAACTTCTCCACAACTTTATCCCTGACCTTTCTGGTGTGTTCCTTGGCCTTCATGATGCTGTTTTTTCACTAAGGTTCTCTAACAAACCTCTGAGGGCTTCACAGAACAGCTGTATTTATACTGAGATTAAATTACACACAGGTGGAACCTATTTACCAATTTTTGTGATTGGTTCCACTAAATTTTAGTTAGGGGTGTCAGAGTAAAGGGGGCTGACTACAAATGCACGCCACACTTTTCACATATTTATTTGTAAAGAATTTTTAAAACCATTTATCCTTTTCCTTCCATTTCAGTTATGTGCCACAAAGCAAGGTTTATAAAGACATGGATGAGCAGGTTTGGGGTGGAGGAACTTGACTGGGCTGCACAGAGTCCTGACCTCAACCCAATAGAACACCTTTGGAATGGCTAAAACGGAGACTGCGAACCAGGTCTTTTCGTCCACATCAGTGCCTGACCTCATACATTCCCATAGACACACTCCTAAACCTTGTGGACAGCCTTCCCAGAACAGTTGAAGCTGTTATAGCTGCAAAGGGTGGGCCAACTCAATGTTGAACCCTACAGACTAAGACCCTATCTATCTATAGGGATAACACAAAATGCCTCCTTGGCTCCCATCCTTGGCCTCACCGCCCCTTTTTAGTTCTGTGTAAACCAGTAAAGGTGTCCATGCAGAAGTTGATGTAGACTTTTTTTACTATAAAGAGTCCTGGTATGGACACGGGCATTCAGGTTGTGTGTTTTTACTGCCCTTTAACCACAAGTGTAAATGAGTTTTATGGGTTTTGTCACCATGGGGAGGGAATGTCTCTGTCACTATACCCTGCTTTTGGATAAAATAAAAGCACAGATGGTTCCGTTTGCCACATTACAGGTTTTCGTGGTCTTTGTAGAGCGTAGTCTGAAGATTCTTCCACTCACGCTGTGCTGAGCTGGTCTTGGCTGCTAGTTATGACTTAAGTTAAATGGTATGGCTCCCTGGTGACAATTTTGCTCTCTGCCATTATGTGAATATACTGTTTTTGTAGTTGGATAACAATCTGAGGCCTCTTGCAAGTAAAAGTGCAGGTTGTTATTAACTCAATTTTTCTTCTTAACGACACTAATTGCTTTCCTGCCAGGCGGGGAGGGATTCCTCCCGATGGCTTGCATGCCTCTGATTTTAACCACTTGCTTACTGGGCACATAAACCCCCTTCGTGCCCAGGCGAAATTTCAGCTTCCGGCACTGCGACGCTTTAACTGACATTTGCGCGATCGTGCGACATGGCTCCCAAACAAAATTGACATCCTTTTTTCCCCACAAATAGAGCTTTATTTCGGTGGTATTTGATCACCTCTGCGGTTTTTATTTTTTGTGCTATAAACAAAAAAAGAGCGACAATTTAAAAAAAATATATATATATTTTACTTGTTGCTATAATAAATATCCCAATTTTAAAAAAAAAAACAATTTTTTTTCTCAGTTCAGGCCTATACGTATTTTTCGACGTATTTTTGTGAAAAAAAACGCAATAAGCGACTGGTTTGCGCAAAAGTTATAGCGCCTACAAAATGGGGAACAGAATTATGATTTTTTTTTATTTATTAATTTTTTTACTAGTAATGGCGGCGATCTGCGATTTTTATTGGGACTGCAATATTGCGGCGGACGTATCGGACACTTTTGACACATTTGGGACCATTCACATTTATACAGCGATCAGTGCTATAAAAATGCACTAATTACTGTATAAATGTGACTGGCAGGGAAGGGGTTAACACTAGGGGGTAAGGAAGGGGTTAAATGTGTATCCTGGGTGTGTTCTAACTGTGGGGGGGGGAGGGGGGTGACTGGGGGAGGTGACCGATGCTGTGTCCCTATGTACAAGGGACACAGATCGGTCTTCTCTCCTCTGATAGCACGTGGAGCTCTGTGTTTACACACAGAGCTCCACGTCCTGCTGTGTTACCGACGATCGTGTGTACCCGGCAGACATCGCGGCCGCTAGGTACACGCATCGGCTCTTCAGCGATGCGCCGGGACAGTGTTTACCCACTGCGTGCCCCCCAGAGGCACGCGCGGGTAATGCACTTTAAAAGACGTTCAAAGACGTCCACTTGGCACTTGAGAGCCGCGCTGTTGACGTCTTTTGTCAATAGCGCGGGTCTCAAGTGGTTAAATTTTTTTTTTTTCAGTACTATCCTGCAATCCTGACTGGTCAGCTGTGTAGCATCATCACAGCTTTAGAACAAGGGTCTTCAAACTTTCTAAACAAAGGGCCAGTTTACTGTACTTCAGACTTAAGGGGGGCCGGACTGTGACCACTGGGAGTTGAATAAGCGCTGACGTCAGTAGAAATAAACAATTTCCCATCTTTGGTGTCAGTGGGATGAACTGCGCCTCGTTGTTGGTGATTTTGGCAGGAATTGTGCCCCATCATTGGTGACATTGGGCCCCATTGTTGGTGTCCTAGGGAGAAATTCTGCCCCTTCATTGGTGTCAGTGGGGGGAATTATAGGTACAATAGTGCCCCAAGGATCAAATAAAAGCAAGCAAAGGGCTGCAGTTTGGAGACCACTGCTTTAGAACAACCTGGGGCAATTCAGTAAAGCACTTGAGACACTTTTTTGGTGGTATGGCCACATTGGAAAGTCCTGTGCCAAATTTATTGAGGACGCATGAGCCACCAGCCAGTTGCAAATCCCCTAATTATTTCATTGGCCAGAATTTTTATTTATTCTGGCCATTGAAATATGCGCTGAAGTGCTAAATGTGCCTAGAGTTTATGGGCATTCTTCGTGGTCAGAAGAACTGCTCTTGAGTGCAATTTTAGGGCGTTCAGACAACAGCCCTGTCACAAACCTAGGACTATGTCCGCCGTCAATCCTGCCTTTGTCCAGAACCAGCACTATCCAAGACTCTTTAACCCACCCAGTCACCAGACCACACCAGTCTTGGAGTACATCAGGAATAGCCTTTTATTTGAGATCTCACATAAAATATATACCGTATTTATCGGGGTATTGTGCGCTCCGGCGTATAGCGCGCACCCCTAAAGTGGACCCGACATTCCTGTAAAAAAACATTTTAGTACTTACAGTTTTGGTGTCTTGCGCTGCGGCCTCGTCGGGTCCGGCGTCCGTCTTCGGGTGTCCTCTTCGTCGGGTCCGGCGTTCTTCTGCGGCGTCCTCCCCGCTCGATCCCTGCTTTCCCCCACCGAGTTTGAATACTGCGCCGGCATATACCGAGCGCAGTACACTCGTGTATAGTCGGGCAGGCTCGGCTACTCTCGCGCTCAAGTCCTGTACGTCTAGGACGTGAGCGAGAGAGGAGCCGAGCCTGCCCGACTATACACAAGTGTACTGCGCTCGGTATATCCCGGCTCAGTGTTCAAACTCGGCGCGGGAAAGAGGGTATCGGCGTATATCGCGCACCCACGATTTTGCCCTGATTTTCAGGGCAAAAAAGTGCGCGGTATACGCCGATAAATACGGTACACAAGGATGACAATACAAACTGTAACCAGAAACCTAATTAACATGAGCCAATTATCTAATACTTTACCCAGCCTAGGTGACTCGGAGACATGACCTTTAGGACAGACTTGCCGTGTTTTAGCTCAGAAGATGCGATCAATATTATCATAAATAGAAACGCAGAAAACCTTCACACAATAGCCAAGTTAATTAACACAAACAATGGGTGAAATACTCTTAGAGCCGCTTCACACTGGGGCGACTCGTCAGGCGACTCAGCCACCTGACAAGTCGCGTCCCATTCTATTTAATAGAACCGTTCTAATAGGAGCGACGCAAGTCACTCCGACTTAGAAAAAGGTTCTTGTACGACTTTGGGGGCGGCTCGGGGCGACTTGCATTGACTTCTATACAGAAGTCATTTTGCAAGTCGCCTCTGAAATCGTCTTCAGGACGCCTTGCCGAGTCGCCCCCGAAGTCGTGCCGCCCCAGTGTGAATTGGCTCTTAGAGCTCACACTAGCCTTATTTACAATAACCACATTATAACAGACAGGTGGCTGGAGTAGGTGACATCAGCATCTTCTATGAGCCCCAACATTATGAAGCAGTCACTGTTTATAATATGGCATACACAGGGTTCCTGGAGTTTTGTGTTTTGGGGGGACATGGACCTGAATCCAAAGTAACATTACTTCAAGGTCCCCAGGCATACACCTCACAAAGAGTATTGTTACCTTAAAATCCAGGGCCCATAATCGGAAGGCAAGAGGCTAGCATTCGGTCCTCTCCAAAAGCCTATTTCCCGGCTAGGTCTGTCACAAGCCCATAAACTCTTCTGCCCATAAACTGCTAAAATCATCCGCGTATGCATGGACACATAGGATAGCATAGAGGGGAGTTTAATGGCAGTAAAAAAAAAAACGCCCAAACTCGCAAAAATTTGAGTTTAACAGCACCAGTGTGCGTGAGGCTTTACTACCCAATCTCCCATAATGGCCTGCAGAGCCCCTCCGCCTCCCACTGTGCCTCCAACTTGCTGCAGAGGCTCCAGCCCCCTGGAGTGCCCCCAGCTTCGTACAGTGTCCCTCAAACTCCGGTAGTGCACCCCAGTCCCCTCCTGGAGAGTAGGGTTGCACAGATGCCATATTGCCGAGTATGAGCACCAATACGTCAAGTACTCGCTGGTACCGATACCTTTTGCGGTGCAATTTGAGCCCATATACAATAAATGCCAGAATCACATGCAGTTTCCCCACCGCTCCTGTGTGAACCCAGGCTGAAATCCCTATGACAAGCCTGGATTCACACAGGAGCGGTGCTGGAAACCGCATGCAGTCAAACCGCATTGCGATTCTTTGTTGTGCGAATTGAACTCATTTATTCATGGTCTCAAATTGCACCGCAAAGGTATCGTTTTTGGGTATCGGAACATATTCATGAGTACTCGTGAAAATACTTGGTATCGGTACAACCCTACTGGAGAGACCCCACGTCTCTCTGCAGTGACCCCACAGTTGCCCCCAGCTCATCCCAAAAACCTCATTGCTTACAAGGTCACCAAGTCTACCACAGAGCCCCAGAGCGACACCGAGACCCATACAGAACCTACCAGCATTTCAATACATATTTTGTATTCTCATTATTTTTTTTATTATTGTGTGAGTATAATTTGACTTACATTTTTCTTCTTACAGTTTGAGGCCGTTTTGAGGTTTTGGAAGAATTTACCAGGTCCTTGTCTAAATAAAGTTGCGAGCCACTGGTATACGACACTCTTTTATGAATTCCAGGGACTGTTATTAAATGCTGTTACATGGACCATTCAGCCACATAGCTTTGTCTAGAGCACAGGTGTCAAACACAAGGCCTGTGGGCCGAATCTGGCCCTCCAGGCCATTTCATGTGGCCCTCGCACCTCTCCTGCAGCTGCAGGAGAGCTCCATCCCTCCTGGTCCTATTCCAGACCCTTACTTTCTGCTTTCAAACAATGCATCCAGCTTCTTCCCAGCAGCAGCATAAGGAAAGGGGGATGCACTGTGATGTAAGGGAGAGTTGGGGACTCAACTTATGATGGCGGGGTGGCTCTTGACATCTAATGTAAGGGGAGGGGATGCGCCGGACATCTAATCTTACAGATACAACCGGCCCTTTTGAGGGCAATAGTAATGCTGATGCGGCCCACAATGAAATTCAGTTTGACACCCCTGGTCTAGAGCTTGGTCATACACTGTACAAATTTTGCCCAGTTCCTGATGAACCAGCTGTGAACCGGCCACAATTTCACAGCTGTTGGCCACCTCCTGCCTAACCATTCATCCATATAGCTTTGTCTAGACCTTGGCCATACACTGTACGAATTGTGGCCGGTTCTTGATGAACCAACTGTGAACTAGCCACAATTTCCTCAGTGAGTGGCCATGTTGGTCACCTCCTGCCCAACCATTCATCCATATAGTTTTGTTTAAAGCTTGGCATTCATCCATATAGTTTTGTTTAAAGCTTGGCCGTACACTGTACGACTTTTGTCTGGGTCCTGAGGAACCGGCTGGGATTTGCTTGGTGGGTGGCCCTGAGCCTCCTGTCAGAGCTCCCTCCAATTTGAAAAATTTGAAGGAGCCAGCCAAAAATGTGTTGGCTGAAATGTGGCTGTGCAACCATTGTTTGAGTATTTTGACATCTGGCGGTACCGGCTGTCAAAATACAATAGGCGCAGTGGGAGATTCATCCATATGTACAACATTAGTGTTGGTGTATGGCCAACTTAAAGGATACGTTCACTTTTTAGAAGGTAAAAAAATGTGCATTTATTATTTCTTGTTGCAGGAGCCTGTAAAGCTTTGCACCAGCGATCAGCAGATCATGCACCGACGCAGAGGCCGGTGCATGATCTTTTTGTTTTTTAAACCAGATACCTGGTTTTGGCAGGTACCTGCTCCCACTTTTGCCCTGATGGCTGCAGCGGATCTCTCGCCCCCAAAACTTTCTGGGACATGTCACAGGTCTCAGAAGGCTGCTGGACCATTCCGAAAGTGCAGGGTGGCTTCCGAATGCACAGTGGGAAGCCGGCAATGAAGCCGCAAGGAGTCGCAGCTGGCTGGCCACAGTTTACATGCCCATGCCAGGGACCTAGAGACCGGTGAACAACCAGCTCGGGCGAGGACAGGTGAGTGTCTTTTAAAAAAAAAAAAGTGAGCCGCTACTGTTTTCACAGAAGTGACTGTAGCTACCTTTTAACTGAAGTGTTGCAGTGGTAATTCCAATTTGCATTGTGGTGGGACTAAGACTGTTTAATCCGGCTAACCAGGACAAGGACAAGGGCCCTAATGACCAAGGGCATCTTGCTATGCATGAACAGTTGCATGTCACTTTATCTCTCCTTCCTGCCTTTTGTATACCTCCCCTGATTGCCTTCTACCAATGACCCTTTATTTTTCCTCCTCCCTAGGTAGAGATAAAATATAGATCAGGGGTGTTGAATTCCATTTCATCCCAGCCGCATCAGCAGTATGGTTGCCCATCTAGGGACAGTCGTATCTGGGATGTGCTTCATTCAGAGTTCAGGGTTTGGAAGTGCGCCTTGTACAGAGTGCAGAGTTCAGGAGTGCGCTATGTACAGAGTGTCAGGGGTGCGCCATGTACACATTTCAGGAGTGCGCTACGTACAGAGTTCAGGAGTGCGCTACGTACAGAGTGTAGAGTTCAGGGGTGTGTTATGTACAGAGTTCAGGAGTACGGTACGTGTATAGTTCTGCATTAGGTGCCTCTTATGTTAATGGTATCATTAGATCCTATAGAATGCAAAAGCTGCACTTAGAAGCACGTGGGCTCCATGCCAGGTCCCATCTCACTAGGAGGCCAGGCAGAAGGAAAACATTATGGGTGTTTATGCAAATGGAGATTTCAGCTTCAGCTTTTTCCTAGACGTTTGCATATATATATGTAAAAGCAATCAGACATCTGGGACTCTGCTCTGTGCGCTCGCCTTTCCCACTTGTTTGCATGTTATGCTGGTTAGATATTAACTGAGTATTTTGACTTTTCTTACTTATTCAGCCTCAATCAACCCAGTGCAGGCAGGCAACAGGTTCTCTTAAAGGGAACCTGTCATGTGCAAAAGGAGTTCTCAGATTAATGTTCTATAGGCACTTGCAGACTTCAGACCCAGAGCTCTGACATGTCTTCTGTATCACTATTCAATGGCCTTGACCTATTGGAAAGTGGGGTCACCAGGCTTGTCTCTGGTTTCAGGCAGATCTCTCCCTAACTTAGGAATGACTGCTACATCTGTCTGGCCAGTGGCTGGGAGGCGCAAGGAGCATCTGGTGATGTGACCTCCAGGGAGGTGTCCCAGGGAGGCAGAAAAACTCCCGGGGTCCTGAAGAAAGTCTGTGGTGCATGAGCCCCTGGAATGGCAGTTCAGGGGTGCCGTAATCTCACTGTGAGTGAGGGTCACTTTGAGTTATGGCACCTAGGTCACTGCACCATCACTTTTTTATTTTTACACCTGCCTCTGGAGCTGGGCCTTTTGGCTAGGACCAGAGGAAGGCCGGCCATGATTTCACAATGGCACCTAGCACTTTCTCAAATTCCCTTTTCCCCACTTTTTTGCTTGTCGTGTTTGTCACTTAATGTTTTTTTCTTTTTGGTTGTTGGGTTTGTACACGTTTCACATTTGATTAGTAGGGTGTAGGTCCTCGGGCCTGCCCTGAACGTCTTGGGGGAGGGGGGGGGACATGGCCTTCTGGCTTGGTTCACCCTTTCTCATGGGGTCTCCCTTCGGGGTAGCCCCACCTAGTACTTGGTCCATCTGGATCTCCCAAAGAACGGGGTCCATCTGGTTTCGGCCAGATGGACCATATGAAGTTCCCTGTCTGGAGCCTAACGCCCCAGGGAATCGGGTCAAAGGTCCATTTTCTTTGGAGGCGGACCATATCTACACCCTGTGCACTTTTTGTGTCTCACTTTTTGGTGTGTACTTTTTTTTTTTTTTTTTTTTTTTTTTTTATTGCACCGGGTGTAGTTTTTGGAGTGTGTTTACACACCACAGGCTTAAAAAAAAGGGGGGGGGGGGCTGATGGGGAAAAAAAAATATTTTTTGCTTGCACATGTTTGGATGATGGAAGGCAGCAGAGCTTTTGGTCATTTACTAAGTTCTGGAGAAACTCCACTCCACACATTCCAAAGTGGCCCAATAAAATATGCCCGTTAACGTCACAATGTGCATATGCATAATAACCTAGAAACGCCTTTTAACAGTGGCATATTTTTTTGCCCATGAGCCCTACTATGAATAAAGATGTGCTATTGCGGCAGGAAAGGTAATTACGACAACCTACGAGCGACAGGTCCTCTTTCTTATAGGCTTGCCTCCGAAGTGGCAGAATTCATGTATATCCTCCGGCAGCATTACTACTGCAGGGAGTTCATTCCACATTTCTTGCTCGTATGGCAGTTAGGGTTGCCACCTCAACAGAACACATATGAATTACACAGGTTCTGTGGCTGATTTAATGCAGGTAAGGCTCCAAATGAGTCTAATTACCACCTTAATTAGCCACAGAACCTGTGTAATTCATATGTGTTCTGTTTTAAAGGGATGAGGTGGCAACCCTAATGGCAGTCCATTGACCTGAATGGGCTGCCCCACACACACCTGTTGGTGTGAATCAAGCCTTAGCCTAGGTTTACATTGAGGGTGGGTTTGAAATCAAAATTTCAAACCGGCAATGCAGCCCGATTTTGGGGGCGAGTTGACGGACAGCTGAACCGTTCGAATCGTCGAATAGACATCTGTATTCAAAATCGACCCCTGAAGTTGCCAAAAATTGTACAGGAACTACCGATTTGGACGGTGACATTGCCGCCTTGATGCATCCTAAAACTTCTGACACTGACCCCCCCCCCCCCTCCCCGTTTTACTCACCTGAGCCCTTCGTTCCCACGGCGGATACGCGCTCTACCTCTCTGCCCGAGGTTCTTGGCTCTATATTGGATAGATTGATAGCAGTGCAGCCATT
The DNA here is from genome assembly GCF_905171775.1 of Rana temporaria. NCBI lineage: Eukaryota > Metazoa > Chordata > Amphibia > Anura > Ranidae > Rana > Rana temporaria. Next base: position 35,872,439 of record NC_053493.1, on the reverse strand, counting down.
GGCTCCCACTGCTGTCAATCAAATCCACTGACGCGGACGCTGGGGGGGGGGGGCGGGGACTGAGTCTGGCATTCTGTGTCTATGCATGCAAAAGCCCCAGGGAGAGCGCTTCTCCTAGGGGGTTATATGATGTGGGGAGGAGCCACAAGGACCCCAGAAGACAAGGTCGGGCCACTCTGCACAGTGGAGGTAAGTATAACGTGTTTGTTATTATAAAATAAACAAAGGTTTACAATCCACTTTAACTCTAACCCCTTACGATGCATAGGGGCTCACTCATCATGTTATTTATATATATATATATATATATATATATATATATATATATATATATATATATATATAATTAATTATGCTTTTTTTTTTAATTCTTTCTAAATATCAAAGATTTTTTTGTACCATATATCGTTATAAATAAATACTGTAATTAATTTTGTATACTTTCCACTGTTCATTGTGCCCTTAAAGTCCAACTTATGGGCTATCTTTGCCCCTTGTTTTTTCTTTTATCTAACACCTTACACTAACGATTTTTTTTAATAAATTAAAAAATAAAAGCTAATCGAAAAAGCTAATAAGATTGAAAATACCTAGCAGGAAATTATGCAACAGATGAGTTTTTTTCTTTTGGTTAATAAAAAAAAGCTGTATAAAAACGTGCTAAAATTCCACGTAAAAACGTGCATAATAAACACTCAGATGCTACACTCAGGTGTGAACGCAGCCTAAAGGCTCGCCTCCCGAAGTGGCAGAATTCACGTGTATCCTGGCTGCATTACTACTGCAGGGACTGTATTTTTTTTGCAGGCGACTTCCCTTTCATACACTACACTACAAGGCAAGTCCATCCTCATCCCATGCTCCAAGAAATCCCTGCTAAGGCAGCAGAGCCTCTGCGGCTGGCCGGCTCCCTGCACACTGTATTATGTATTTTGTCTATACAGGGTTAGACGTGATGCCTCGGCATCCTTGGAGAATTGGCCACCTGCTGAGATCTCCCTGTTTTGCAGCTTGTGATTTCCCCCTCTCTCTCTGAGCCGTGTAGTACATCCTTCCCCCTTCCTTCTCTCAGCACCAGCATGTTGTGAATTCATTCGCTCAGCCCAGCCTGGCCTTACTGCAATCGCTGACAGCGAAGGGGGGACATGCCGAAGAGTTGCAGGTGAATCGGACAGAGAGAAGGGGCACAGCACAACGGTGAGTTACGGTTTATTAAGCTGCACGTAAATCCCCCCCCCCCCTTTACCCACCCCCAGGCACATACCTATTCCTTCCCTACGCCGCGCAAGGCGATCCACAGATCCCACGCCTTAAAACCGTGCAACACGGCCGCTTCTATGCAAAGCCTGATTTTAAATTATTCAAAGCAGAAGAGTAAATGTGATCCAGTTCTCGACTTCCAGTCCCTCGGGGGGAACACCTCGCTCCACCGGCTCTCTAGTTTATCAATAACAAGAAAAAAAAACATGGCAATCTTTTAAAAAAAGAATAATAATTTTCCGGTTGTATGATAGATCCAATCCACTATCAATCTACTGTATTCAGAGCATTTCAATGGGATAATCTGGTGAATGCAATAACCTACATAACAGTCTGATGACACTATAGTTTGGGGAAGCCTTGCAGCGCTGGGATTCTGGGTTCAGTTGACAGCAGGGGCTCGGTTTGCATGCTCTTCTCTTGTTCGGGGTGGGTTCCATCTGGATGCTTCCTGTACCGGTGATAATACACTCACCTGGGCTGCCAATTTATTAGGTATTGGGTTGGACCCCCTTTTGCCTTCAGACCGGCCTTCATTCTTCATGGTATATATTCAACAAGGTGTTGGAAACATTCCTCAGAGATTTTGGTCCATAATGACCTGAAGGCATCACGCAGTTGCTGCAGATTTGTCAGCTGAACATCCATGATGCGAATCTCTCATTCCACCACATCCCAAAGGTTCTTTATTGCATCCTTTTTCAACCAGGGTGCCTTGAGATTTCTTCAGGCTGGATTTACACTATTTTGGATGGGCTGGGTGTCCCTGCATCAGATTTGCTTATCGGGAGCCTGTGACTGGCTCTCTATGGAGCTGGTTCACACATCTCCGGAGCGGCTCCAAATTGCACAGAGTCCTGTGTGTCTTCTGGTCCGAATTCAGATCCGAATCCAGCCAGGGCTGTCTTAATGAGAGGGCACATCTGGGCACTGCCCAGGGGGCCCCTGTTTTTTGCCCAAAGCAGCTGGTCCTTGAGACCACGCTGCCCCAAAATTGGGGGCCCCATGATGGCACTGGGAGTGATAGATACACAGGGGAGGCAGTCCTAATGACTTTTTTTTTCCCTGTACATACCGTATTTCACCGCCGCTTCCGGGTATTTCTTCTGCGGGACTGGGCGTTTCTATCTGATTGACAGGCTTCCGACCGTCGCATACAGCGCATCACGAGTTGCCGAAAGAAGCCGAACGTCGGTGCAGCTCTATACGGCGCCTGTGCAACGACGTTCGGCTTCTTTCGGCAACTCGTGACGCGTAGTATGCGACGGTCGGAAGCCTGTCAATCAGATGGGAACGCCCAGTCCCGCAGAAGACATACCCGGAAGCGCCGGTGAAATACGGTATGTAGGGCTGGGAAAAAAAAAACAGATTGTTTTTTGGACAACTCGGCTGAATGTAATGTTAAAAAAATTTTTTTTTGGGTGAACCTACGCTTTAACAGGGACGCCACGGACCCCTGCTGTGAGCCGCTCCATGCTGTGATGTGAACCCAGCCTTAGGGGTGCCTTGGCAAAATGCCTAAAAATTGTTCCACAATTGCATACAAGCCGGTGTGTGGATGAAACCTGCCCTATAGTTACACAAAGCCTCAGGTTTTCATAGTACACCATTAAAACCTTCTAGCTGCCAACCTCCTAATGACCAATGGCATCATCAATTGATGAGGAGGAAGTCTGTTGCTTGCATATCATCTTTGTTTGACCCTCCCTGCCCCTCTCCATCGGCTTTGGGGTCTCATTAGCTGAGTGATGGAGAGAAATTAAGGCAGAAGAGAAACACTGTAATACTAGTCAGTACCAGGTTGCACAGGGCCGGCCCTACCATGGGACCCGATGGTACCATTGTACCCGGCAGCACTTTCACGGGGGCAGCAAATTGCCGCCCACACGCCATCCCATTTCGCCAGCTCCGCTCCACTGTGGGGTTAATTGCATGAATAGAGCCATAACAGGTCCTTTTTATACTCCTATATACATGTATAGAGCCAGGATAGGTCCACTTTAGTTATCATGATATAAAATAATGGATGTGGGGGCATTTTGGTGGGCGTATTTTTTTTTTCGGGGGGGGGGGCAGCATTTCATTCTTGGTACCAGGCAGCACAATGTCTTGGGCCGGCACTGAAGTTGCAGAAGTGTATTGGCTTTGGAGAATAAATCACCTCTAATGTTGGGTGTCCTATATGTATTGATGATGCATTATGTAAATCTATTTACTAGAATAGTTTTTTACATTTTAAAATGGGGTGCCTCAAGACTTTCTAGTATAATAATAATAATAATAATAATAAATGGATCCCCGTGTCAGTAAGGGGGTACTCCGGCAGCAGTAGACATGGCGGAGACTCCCGGAGCAGTCATCGGGTCTCAATCGCTGAAAAGCTGTGAATGGCACCAAGGCAGCAGACCTCTTGCACGTGGCATTCTCTCGTAGGCGGGCGATCACTCTGCTGGTTTGGTGCGAAACTTCGCCCTACGTCTCACGCAGGGGTGGGTAGCTCCTCCCACTTGAAGAAACTTTTCTCTTCACACGTGGCAGACGCATGTGGCTTCACCGCACGTACACCCAGGTTACAGCTACTTGAGGTTAACTCCTTCTTCACCACATGGTAAACACCCGACAATTCCTTGCTCTTGATAATAAAATTGAACTCACAGTTCTGTTGCCAGAGGTAACAGCCGATCCCGGACGAGCCCCCACGTGTGGCGCTACCCCCGCAGGTGCCGCTGGTTAGATTTGGGATGGCATGTTATGTTGCCTCTGTGATGTGTCTAGGGATGATGATGAGCAATGACGGAATGTCCAAACAGCAGGATGTCGTTTTCTGTGCTTTTATTACTTGCCCAACATGGCAAACGGTTAACTTGAGGTAGATAGAGAAAGGTTGGTGAAAGGAGAATTTGCAGATTCAGGGCTATGGATAACGGAAGCAGTCCTGCCTCCAATGGGACTTTAAATCACGTTGCCACTCCAGCCGGAGTGGGTATAGTGTACCTGGACAGGCCTCTCACACCGACCTGGTAGCCAGAGTATCACTCGGAACTTTTTGAGAAGGAACAAGTCTCTGCCACCGACTTGACTCTAATAGAATTAGAATCTGAAGTGGAACCTCCGCCACAGGCCCTCTACTCAGGAACGTAGACAATAGAGTGAATCCTCTCAATTTAATATAATTTGCCTGAATCTCCCTCAGGTAGACCTCTTGGTTTTGGGGTCACCGACTGACAAGTTGCAGCATACAACTTCTCAGTGTCCGGTCCCCCAGATCCCCGATGGATTGTCTAAGCCTTGTTGGATCACCTGCCTCCGGGCTCACCTCAGACCGACTCCCCACTAAACAGCACAACTCGCTTGGGATCTTCCTCTTGGAATGTGGGGACCCAGTAAGTCACTGGGGCCCCTTTGCAGCTTCAGTTGCTCCGGGCCCTGAGGGCCCAGAACTGGGATGACTGCGTAGGCCATCTCGCCGGGGCCTGTGGTGCGCGCACACCCTAAAGGTGGGTGCCGCACCTGGAATGAGCGAAGACCCCATAAAATGGTGTCTGCCCAAGAAATACCCTCCCCCAGCATACCCCGCGAGGGAAACACTCCTCTGATTGGCTGCTGGAGAAAGGCGCCTCCGCCTGGACGACTCTGGTGCCACCTGCTATCCAGAGATGGAACGGTATCTCTGGGACACAAAATGGAACCACAGAACAGCCCAGCCTGGCAGAAACCCAATTTACACAAATCAACATGGATGAGAGCAAAGTAACCCTCTCATCCTCCTCCAAATTTAACATAGCACCTGTACTGAAAGTACACAGGCGCTACACATTTAAAGGGTGCCTCTTCTGAAAAAATGTTAGGAACTACTTCTCTATTGGATGAGATGTGGTGAGTCTGGAGGCCATCGGAGTTCAGTGACCTCATTGTCCAGTGGTGAGATGATTGGAGCTTTGTGACATGGAGCATTATCCTGCTGGAAGGAGCCATCAGAAGATGGGGACACTGTAGTCATAAAGGGATGGACATGGTCAGTATTAATACTCGGGTAGGCCGTGGGGTTTAAATGATGCTCAATTGGTACTAAGTGTTCCAACAAAATATTACCCACACCATTACACCACCACCAGCCTGAACCATTGATTAAAGGCAGGATGGATCTATGCTCTCATGTCGTTTATGCCAAATTCTCGCCCTACCATCTGAATATCGCAGCTGAAATCGACTCATCAGACCAGACAACGTCAGACCGCTACACTCAAAAGCCCCTACGGGGAGTACCACTACACCTGAGAATTGGTAAGCTGCAATATAATGCTTGTTTTAAAGTCCATCTAAACTAAAAACTGAAAATTGTAATATATTACAGCTTCCTAGTACTTGGTATGGTGGCTGCACTAGATTATTATTATTTTTTTTCCCCAAGTTTCTTTTTGCTTTATTTTTACCTGGTAATCCTACAAATACCACACTTTCTGGTTAGCTACGTCACTCCTCCACTGTATCCCTGGAGGGAGCCAAGCTTCCTCGGCTGCTCTTCTAATACGGACTCCTAACTTGTCTGTATCTCCATCTCTGTTGGAGGGGATGTTCTGCTGAAAACTGCAACTCAATCTCCAAACTTGTCACTTCAGGTGACTCTCCAGCAGCAATAATTGGAGATTTCGATGAGTTGCCTGATTTCACAGAACATCGGCAGTGTATACAGTACGGTAAAAGAAAAGCTAGCTGTTTTGACAGAACATCGAGTAGGGAGGAATAAAGTTGTTGCCGCCTTGGAGACGGCCATGTTGTCTAGTGTTGGGCGGACTAACAAAACGTCCACTCATTATATGGTGTACCATACTGTATACGCTGCCAGTGTTCTGTGAAAACAGGCAACTCTTCAATCTCCAATTATTGCTGCTGGAGAGTCGCTGGAAGTGACGTGGTTGGAGATTTTGGAAAGGTTGGCGTTTTCAGCAGATCGCCATGAAGGAAGATATTAGTCGGTGCAGGTTACCGGAAGAGACAAGGATACTGCATTTCCGGCAAGATCTTACAGGTATTTGCTGATAATGTTCTTGGCTTAAAAGGAGAAGAATAAGAAACTAATGTAGCCACCATTTCTAAGGACTGTAAACTGCAACATGTTAAATTTTTTTCTTGGGTATAGCTTATCCTTTAAAGCAAATCTAAATTCAGAAAAGCTTACCAGTCTTTAGATTTAGTGCCTGTTTTAGTTTTCGTCAAGAGATCCTGCATGGTGAACACTTCCTGTTTTAGGGTGACAACGCATACTGTACTCTATGTATGGAGGATCTGCATTGTCGCCCTAGGACAGGACATATGTTAGGACTGGAAAACACAGACTGTAGACCCAACAGATGGTGCACAGTCCACATGAGCTTTGCAGCTTAACTGCAGAAAGGAAATGGGAACGTTATACAGAAAAAAGACATAGAATGCAACCATAGATGCAGCCACAAACTTATAAACAGCCCTCAAAAAATCCACTCGCCTGCTCGCATTTTGCGAGTGGATTTTGAGGGCTGGCGAGCAAGGGCTGCCTGGGAAGCTGGGGGGTGAGCACTGCCGTCATGCGGCAGTCCTTCTCCCAGTGCTCGTGGAGGGGGAAGAGAGGAGAGTGGGCGGCTGGATCATCAGAGCGCAGGGAACATCACTGGCGGCTTTCATTTCAATTGCCGTGTGTTCCTTGCACTCGCTGTCACACACAACCCTGCCTCCTGGTCCCGGGAATTTTATAGACGAATCTCCCATCCAATCATGAGTGAGGTGTGTCAAAGTTCCCTGGCCAGGGGGCGGGGCTGCATGTGTCGGCGAGCGGCAGGAACACACAGCAATTGAAATGAAAGCTATGATGTTCCTCGGTGCGCACAGATATACCTGTACTAAGAAAAGAGAAGGTTTGGCTACTGCAGTAACAAGCCTAGCCTAGTAGTAGTTTTTTTTTTGTGTTGTTATGGGATTAAAGTTCTGGTGCCCTATGGCCCGACTGTTACATGTTGTACTTGTGGACCCCAACAGTACATAGCGGAAGTTGGTTTGTGAAGGGTGGTCTTTACTTTCCTCGTACCCCCAGTTTCTGATGCGTATTTCCAGTCTACAACCAAACCTATAGCATGTCTACAGTCTCTGCCCACCATTTCCTCTAATGCCCCTGGTGCCCAACTTGTGGCCCAAAGGCTACATGCGGCCCTTTGGTGTCTGCAGTGCGGCCCTCTGACCCACCAGTCAGCAGTGGTAACATGTCCCCGGTCTCTGACAGCCTGACTGCAGTCTCCAACAACTCCTGTAGCACAGTCTATGACATCTCTTCTTGTAAGTCTTCAGTCTTTGACAGTCATTTGTAGCAATACATACATGGTGATATCACGGGCTGAATTTGAGGCCCCATATACCTTTTGTAAGTTGACAACCACTGCTCTAGTATGTCAGTATAACGGTAGAATGTTAGGCCTTGTACACACGGGCAAACATGTCTGATGAAAACGGTCCGCCGGACCATTTTCAGCGGACATGCCCGCCCGGAGATTTCTGTATGATGGCTGTACACACCATCATACAGAAATGCGTGCGTACACGATACGCGGTGATGAGGCCGCGACGATGACGCGGCGACGTGCGCGGCCCTGGCAGTTGAATGCTTCCACGCATGCGTCAAAGTCATTCGACGCATGCGAGGGATGGCGGCCGCTCGGACATGTACGATAAGTCTGTACAGACGACCGAACATGTCCGACGGACAGGATTCCAGCGGGCATGTTTCTAAACATGTTTTGAAACATTTGTCCGCTCGAAAACGGTCTGGCGGACAAATGTACGCTGGAAACCTGTCTGCTCGGCCGTACACACGACCGAACATGTCTGCTGAAACTGGTCCGCAGACCAGTTTTTCAGCAGACATGTTCGGTCGTGTGTACGGGGCCTTAGAGTAATGCCTTGTACACACGTCGGACTTTTGACACTGCAAAAGTCCGCAGAACAGGTTCTCCATCTAAGGTCTGTCTGACTTCTGACAAAAAGTCAGATGGAGGCTACACACGGCCGGACTTTCCGAAGGGGGGGGGGGAAGCCCGTCAGACTTTTTTTCTTGGAAAGTCCGGTCGTGTGTATGAGGCATAACTCTGAGAAAAAAAACATTCCCCTCTGGGTGATCTATGTACATTGCAAGGATTTTAACAAACTTTGTTGCAGATTGCTACCTTTTTGTTATTTGAAGAAATAATGGTCTGTGTTCATTTGCAAAATGAATGTGAATAGTAATTATAAAATCATCCAGTTGCTGCACTTGCAGGGCTCCAATGAGGAAAGCGGCAGGGTCTGCATCCCTTTTTATGAGATTTCCCCTTGGGAGTATCTTGTCAAAAATTGCATTTTTGTTGCAGGGGATACTCAAAATGTTTTACTATCCAAAGGTAAAACAACAAGGGCAGAAGATGTAATAGATGGAAAGATGAAAAAATGAAAGTTTCACTTTAAGTTCTACTGTTCTGACTCAGATTGTTGTGAAGCGACTTATCCCTTGTGAGACTTATACATGCCAGACCTCTATGCCTAGCAGATATAATCAGTGGACAATCCTTATCAGATAGCTTGAACTCGCCAGTACCGATTCTATTCACAGAAGTTGCTTTAATCCAAAACATCAGAATACATCAGATGACAGGTTACAGCAGATGAACAGGTTGTAGTATTGTGTGGTCAAAAGATGATACAGTCTGTAGCTTACTTATGCAGAATACATGTGGCCATGTTGCATGAGGCCTGTTAAACTGTTCTCCATTAGACAGGAAATACAAACTCAGGAAGAAGGGTGGAGCATTACACAGAGAGGAAGTGTGTCATAGATCAAACAAAGAAATACAGAAAACTTTGCATTGCCACAAAAGATCACTAGATGGCAGCATGTAAAGCAAACCTAACATCCATAGAAAATGGTTAAAGCGGATGTGCCATGAAAAATATTAAAAGCCAGTAGCTACAAATACTGCAGGTGCTGACTTTTAATATTAGGACACTTACCTGTCCTGGAGTCCAGCGACGTCCGCAGCAGAGGACGAGCAATTGCTTGTCACTCTGCTGCTCCCCCCGCCATCCTCAGTGAGGGAACCAGGAAGTGAAGCGCTCCGGCTTCACTACCCGGTTCCCTATGGCGCATGCGCGAGTTGCGCTGCGCCGCTGATTGGCTCCCGCTGTGCTCTGGGAGCCGAGTGTTCCCAGAGCACAACAGGGGGAGGACGGGAGGTGACGTCCCCCCCTGCAGTAAACTGCAAACTGTGTGCCCGGAAGTGGGTGCAAATACCTGTCTTTAGATAGGTATCTGCACCCCCCTGAAAGGTGTCAAATGTGACACCGGAGGGGGGGAGGGTTCTGATCAGCGTGAGTTTCACTTTAGGGTGGAGATCCGCTTTAAGAGAAACAGTATTGTATATAACAAATCTATGCCCATTGGGCGGCACATCAACCCACTGAGAAAAAAAAACCACACACAAAAAACCCAGAGGAAGGCAAGAAAACTCCAATAAAGCATGATCCAATTCGCTTAGAAAAAAAAAATCCTTCCTGATCCCCTAAGAAGCAATCGGATTTTCTCTGGATCACCATGATTGGGATCTGGTCCCAGCAGCTACTGATTGTTGATGGGGATCCACAGCAGTCTTTGATGGGTCAGTCGCTGTGCTGGGAGCGCACAGTGTGCACACTTTCAGTACAGAAACATCAGCTGCCCAGTAACACCTGCGGCTGGTAAAGCCCACCCTTTTGCCACTGTACACTATAAATTATGTGGGCGGCAACAGGTTGGGGTTAAAGGCTTGGGCCCCTTTCACCCCCCTGCACTGCGGTAATGCAAGTTACATGCAATAATGTGCCGCTGTGTCATTATTTGCAAATTCCATCCCAGAGCACTTCCATAACGCTCCTACTTTTTATTGCTCTGCGTTAGAAAAAAATGATGCAGGTTGGATTTTCCGCCCGTTGTGGTGCATTCGGAAACTCATTCAAATGAATGAAATGCATGTTAATACACCACAAAACAATGTTAACTGCAAAGGACCACCCTGGTGTGAACGGGGCCTCATGGTTCCTGGCTATGAAACCAGCGTGTTCATAACTGTTAAGCATCACAGTTCAAGGGAAGGTTGCCAAGGTCATTTTACATGAATTAATTTGACAGAACTAAAGATTGTAAGTAAATTAAAGCGGATCTGGCTGTAAAGAGATCCTAAAGAGGAACTGCAGTCTACTCACATGATTTGTAATAAAAACATCTTTGCATTCTGAAGCTTCCCTCCAACCACTTTTACATATTTTATATATACTGTGATTTTGTACTTGTCAAATATGCTGCAGAAATCTCCCTCCACTGAGTCTGGCTGCAAACATTTTTAACTGTGTGCAGCTGAAGCTCACCTCAATGCATTGTATGGAGGGCGAAGGGACTTGTGGACATCGCTGGATAGAGATGGGGTTTGGGTAAGTATTAGGGGGTGCTGGGGGCGGCTGCTGCACACTTTACAACTCCTTTTATTAACTCTTTGGGGGCCTTCAAACTTGAAGAGCGCTGGGGTGAATAGATCCGAACACAGTGTCGGCATTCGGATCCGGGCACCCGCTCCTGCCCACGTGTCAAACTTTGACTTGTGTCTGTGCCCATGCATCCACTTCTATGGGCTGCCTGCACGCAGCTTGGAGGTGGATACACATCCATCTGCTCTGCCCGGAGGATGGGAGTAATTGCCCATCTGAATGAGGCCTTTAAAGCAGAGTTCCGCCTAATTTTATTTTATTTTCAGCAGCTACAAATACTGCAGCTGCTGACTTAAAATAAGGACACTTTCCTGTCCAGGGCGCAATGTCGGCACCTGAAGCCGATCTGTCTCTCGGGTGAAGGTGCCACCATCTTCGGTAAGGGAATTAGGAAGTGAAGCTTTGCGGTTTCACAGCCTGGTTCCCTAATGCGCGACCCCCACTGGTCCCTGCTGTCTTCTGGGACCTGTGTGACGGAGGCAGTGTTGCCAACCGCCAGTATTTTTACTGGCAGCCAGTAAAAAAACAGGCAAATTTCCTCCAGTAAAGGTAAAAGGTTGCCAGTAAAAAATATGGCTGTGATGCTCGGCTTGGTCCGGAGCCGGCTGGGACCATGCGAGTGCTTACTATAGTGTAATCGGGCAGCTCTGGCGGAGGCGGTGCCCGAGCACGTCGTGTGATGTCATGGTGCAATGGAGCCAACCTGGGCCTCCTGTGCAGGTCGGCGGTATGGGAGCAAGGCAGGCTGAGACCAGAACCGTCAGTGCTGTTTAGCCTTGGCTTGGAGAGAGACTATCTCTGTGACTCAGGGGAAGGGATGTGTCGTGTCGGCGAAGTGTCATCTGTGCTGCTGCACACTGCTGTCGGTGTCACTGTGAGAGTCAATTTTGTGTATGTGTGCCGCCCATTCTAATTTCTTGCCCTCCTGAGGCCGGTCCCTGAGCTACTTACTCAATATATAAAAAAGAAAATGTTTTTTGCCTTATTATCTACCTAACTCATATTGCTAATTGCATATTGTAGTAATTTTTGGGTGTTGTGTCAGTAATTTCATCTGACAGGTTGGCAACACTTGACGGTGGAGGCGCTGAACGTGGCGTAGATGGCCACCGGTGGCTTGGTTATCTATGCCTGGAAGTGGGAGAAAAAAACCTGTATTAAGCCTCGTACACACGCTCGGTTTACTCAGCAAGAAAACTACTGGCAGAGCTTTCTTGCCGAGTACCGAGCGTGTGTACGAGGCTTTGAGGTTTCTCGACAAGAAAACTGCCCAGAATCTAGATAAGAAAAATAGAGAACATGTTCTCTATTTTTCTCGTCGTGAGATACTCTGCAGTTTTCCTGCCGAGAAACCCGAGAGTGTGTATACTTGCCTGTCGGCATGGAAACCCGCGCATACTCGAAATTACTTTGATGCATGCACGATAGCTTCCTAGGCATAGGTGGGGTGCAGCAAGATGGCGGCGACGGCATCGAATGTGACGAGCGCATGCTCGTCGTACACGATGACGTCACCGCGTTCTTGCCTTTCAAGAGATCCGCGGTTCTTTTGAAAGGAGTGTCTGTACACTCGGGCGGCAAGAGATTCTTGCCAAGAATCTCGTCAGGAAAAACGTGGGTTTTTTCCTAACGAGATTTTGGCCCGTGTGTACAGGGCTTTAGACGGGTATCTGCATGGTATCTGGTTGGAACTTCGCTTTAAGGCAACACGTATATTATGAATTGGCTGCGTTTTGCACCACAATGGATGAAAATGTTTTCATAACGTATACCACATTATGTGATGTATGCATTGTGGTGCACTGCTCTACTGCACAATGGGGTGCCATTTAAATGGCAACGCAACATGCCACACGTAGAGCAGATGCATTGTGGCAACACGCATTATTGCATACATTTTTGGGTACATTGCCAGAATGCAGAAGTATGAATGGGCCCCTAACTTTTTTTTAACAGTAGTTTAACATGGGGGGTTCTTACTAATTAAGCAGACCTTGCATTGAGTGTAAGGTCCACTTTAAGGAAATGTCCACATAATCACGGCCAACCTTAGAGAACATATGTCATCATTACACAATCCTCCAAGGACAGGCTGCATCCACCATATAAAATGACTTTTGTTGACTTCATTTGTATTGCTTAACTGTAAAGATCCAGTTTTGCTCGTCTTGCACACCTACCATTGAATTTGTGAGTTATTATTGTGCTGTGTTTTTTTTTTTTTTTTTCTTCCTCACTATAGACAATGGATGAAATCAATGTCTTCTTGCTGTGATATCTTCTGAATGTTGCATCTGTTGCTCGCATTGATCACAAGTTATAGGATCCATATAGAGGAGGACGCACTGACGCACATATGAGTTTTTAGAATTGTGTTTTTTGTAATTAAAGAATATGTGCCGAGCGAGGAGAAGGCTGTATGTGGGCTGCCGAAAGCCTGGAGCTGTAAGAAATAATTAACTATTCATCCTAAGTAAAGATAGATTTAATAACGTTCATGTTCCATTCAGGGGAAGTGACCAGAATAATCCGAGACAACAGAATGAGAAGTATCTGTCTCTGGATTCTCCTCGGTTTTGGCTTGGAGGGAGAAAGCTTGCTGAAGAATTAGCTGCCAACATTTTCAGAATCATTTTCAGGGGCATTCTGCTGCTGAGTTGGGCCGTTTAAAGGGTCTTTCCACCCACAACTGAGGTTACGTTGTTTGGTAGATGTTGGAGAGTATGGCTTTGTTCATACGGGCATACTTAAAGCGGTTCTAAAGCCTGAACATTTCTTGAATTAAGGTAAAACATGTTTGGGCATCAGTATTTTTACTTTTGTAGCACCCTGATGTTTAGGCAGGGTTGCTATTAAATTAATTTGCCAAATGACAGTTGCCTTGGCCAATTGTTAGGAGGTCAATTGATTTCCCCCCAATTCTGGAATTGCTGCACTTCTCTCTTCTGTCACTAGGTGGCCTGGTATCTGGTGACATTAGATAAGACAAGGGCATTGCAAGGACAGATTAGGAATGAATGAGGTGTCTCAGCCAATGGGCAGGGATTTTCTTGGGTCCCTTGGCCTGCTGGGAGAGCCTATTTATTTGGGTGGAGTCAGGTGACTGGAGGTCTGAGCATGTGTTATATTGTCTCCGGGATAGGCCTTAGGTTTCTGAACTAGCAGCCTGGGGGAACCGGCTGCTAGGCTATCTGAGAGCAGAAGTAGTGCAGGGTTGGGACTGGGGGCTTGTAGTCCAACCAGAAGTAACGTTTTCGCTGGCCGGGGAACCCATCGTGGTTGGAGGTAGAGGGGAAGCCGTCACCACAAAAGGACCATCTACCTTTCTACCAGAGACCATTGTGAGTAAGCTGAGTCCAGTACCAGAGCAGAGACATGTTTGTGTGTGTGTGTGTGTGTGTGTGTGTGTTTTTTTTACAATGACTTTAAAGTGTCTGGAGAATAAACTGGTGGTGTTTCATTTTAGGGGACAGATGAACAGAAAATAGTGTTTGGTCCCTTTCACGCAAACGTTTTGATCGGATCCACCTGTCCGTTTTTTAGGCGTACCCGATCAGAACATCTGTAGCTCTCTGTGGAGCGGTGGATGTCAGCGGACACCCGCCACCATCCAATCTGGGCCACTAGAAACGGACAAATAAGGGACCGTTCCCCATCCATCCGGCGGAATGAGATGACAGTCAGATATAAACGGACAGGTGATCCCAGGCAGACTTTGGAGTACGACTTTGGATGGGTGCGACTTGGATATGACTTTGGCTTTGATCAGTGAACAACTGTTCCACTCTATAACATTTAGGTACGACTTTATTTCAGGTGCAAGCTTTTGAGGGTTAACATTGAAGTCTGTTGCCCTCAAGTTGCATTAAAGTCAGACCAAAGTAGTGCAAAAACCACTTTGAAGTCGCTGCGCCTTTTAAGTCATACAAATATAAATGGTTTTCATTGAAAAATGACTTGTAATGCGACTTTGACGTCCAAAGTCGCACAAGTATGAATGAAGCCTTAACACTGGTGTTTTGCTCTTGGTCTCCCTGTCAATTAGTATCAAGTATTTCGCAGTGCAGTCAGATGTTGTATGATGGAACATATATTTTTTTAACAGTGTAATTGACTGTTTATTCAGTACTGTACTCCGATATGAATTTTACACATGCAATACAGATCGTTGTCCGAAGCAGTTAGAAGTGTCCACATTGATCTGTTTGCTTTTGTTGCCCGGATCTCTGTAGGGAGTTCTATGATAAGATGGGATGAGAGGTGCTTGTTATGTTGCAGCGTCTCCATAGTCCGTAGTCGGCTCTGGGTAGATGAGATGTCTCCATTAATCATCTCACATATCCTGTATTCCCTTCATGAGCCAATCATTCTTCCGGAGAACAAAGTCGCAGAATTGCTGTTTTGATTGAAAGGCTGTCTGCCATGGAACTGACATGCCTTGTGTCACATCGGCTTCATAATTTGCCGTGACCTCTCTGCTTCTCTGTGCCGGCGTTCCCTTCCTCTCCTTTTTTTAGCTGTTTTCAGTTGTCGGAGAATATAATTGCGTTCTCCTATAGTCTTCCTCTAATGATAATTTGGGTGTTCACGTCTGTAGCATAATTTCTTGAATTTCAGCTATGAATTTATATCCTTAAAGTGGAGTTCCACCCATTTTTTTATGTTTGTCTGTGCTGCATGCCCTAATCTCAGTGTTCAGAATGGACAATTTTTATTTATTTTGTTGCTTGTAAATACCTTTTATTTTGTAGTCCTTCATTACTTCCTCCTCCTTATTAGCCTAGGCTATTAAGTCACAAGGCTATTCGCAAGGGTTTCTGGGATAGGCATCATGTATCCCAGTAGTCCTTGCAAATAGCCTATTTGCATAGAGAAGAGGCGGCAACTTCATCTAACACTCCCGCTGCTATGGAAACCTGACTGAAACCTATTACATCGCTTGTGCAGCACTGAGTATGTGCGAGATCTGCAAGGCTGAAATCCAGGAAGTCATACAGTCTGGCTTCATGATGCCCACACTTAAGATGGCCACGGTCTATTTCTAGATTATAAAAACTAACTAAATGCTCTAACAACCTAACAAAACGGACCTTAGTTTACAGACTAACTTTACTAGACTACATTAAGCTTGTGTATTACAGGGGTATTTATATTTAAAAAGTGAAATTGTGGGTGGAACTCCCCTTTTAAAGCAGAACTCGAGACTGATATTGAACAAAACAAAAAAATGCCAGTCCTTTATTAACCCCCTTGGCGGTAAACCCGAGCGTGACTCGGGGTTGGTTTTCAATGTTAGGATCGGTAACCCCGAGTCACGCTCGAGCTGGACGTGCAGAGTGTGCAGCGGCGCGGCTTACCTTCTCGCTGGATCCACAGGCAAGTTACTTACCTTGTCCCTGGATCCAGCGATGCCACCCCGCTGTGTGAGCGAGCGGGTCCTCCGTGTCTCCCCGTGTGCCGCCGATCTCCGTTCCCTGCGACGTTACGACGCACGGGAGCGGAGAACGGCGCCAATTTCAAAAAAGTAAACAAACACTTTACATACAGTATACTGTAATCTTATAGATTACAGTACTGTATGTAAAAAATACACACCACCCTTGTTCCTAGTGGTCTGCCCAGTGTTCTGCATGTACTTTTATAAAAATAAAAAATGTCATTTCTGCCTAAAAACTGTAGATTGTCCAAAAGTGTCCCTTTATGTCAAAAATGGTTTTAGATCAGCTAGAAAACAGCGATAATAAATTATAATCACTTGCAGAAATGTGCGATAGCGATTTGTGGGGAAATTCGTCATAAAAAAAAAAATGACAGCGACAATTCTGCAACGGAGTACATTTCAGTGATTTTGAGTTGATTACATTATTGAATAATTTTTATTATTATATTATTATTTCTTATAATTATTTATAATTTTTTATTATATTATAATTTATAATTTTGTTTTAAAAAAAAAAATCATACCCGGGATGCCTACAAGACTCTTGCTTGGTCAGATTTAAGTGAGTTCTTTCTAAAAATTACAGGCCTACAGTATAAAACGCCAAATTTCCTTGCAAAATAATTGTACTGCTTTTGGTACGTAATTCCAGACAGAATCATACCGCCAGGGAGGTTAAAATCACTTGATTACACGTTGTGTTGGTTTTTGAAGAGTGATCCACAGTGGATCTCTTTTTAGAGAGTCGTGCAAGTGCAGCTGACCGCCGGTGGTGTCACCTTCTGAATGCAAGTTTTTTTTTTTTTTTTTTATATATTTTTTTTTTATTTATTGGTTTGTAGACAGTTGGAGGTTTGCTGTGGGTTTCCTGCTGTAGATGACTGCTGGGGTTCTCCTTAGATGTCAGATCAGCCTCACTGCTTGAACGTCGCTGGAAACCTCCGTAATAATCTGTCAACTCTGCTACTTCCAGTACTATTTGTAGCCATGTAAAGTATACAGGATGTGTATAATGTCCGTGTGATGCATTGGCTCGCACAGTACAGAGGACTTTCTAGTTGGCAATTCAGTTGGTGCCTATAATATACATGCAAATTGTTGCTATTTTGGTGGAACGTGCAATCGCATTCATGCGTCTGACTGCTGGATTATGTTGCTGTGAAGTCAATTAATATTTCTGAAAATAGCACTTTCTGTGCCTTGTGGCATGTGAAGTTGTTAAAGGTCTACCAGCAAGGCGAGGCAATGGCTTTTTAAAGGGAAATTGTTGATTGTTTGGTAATTTTATGTTACCTTTTTTTTTTTTTTTTTTAAAGTGTATTTTGTGTGTGTACTCGAGAGAGGAGCCGGACTGCAGGAGTTGGGAGTAGGCAGGCCTCCCCCAGAGGCAATCTGCCACCTTTCTCCATGCCCCGGGTGGCAATGGCGGGTGTGTGAGGGGGTCCTCCCACACAACCCGCCCTACCTGCTCCGCTTTGAAGCCCAACGGGGCAGAGGGACTCCCTATAAGGGAGTGAGAGGATTAGCCCGCTCAACCAGCACCGTTAGTCCTTCACCTCTCTTTTTTTTTAGAGACCGCGTGGTCAAAGTGCGTGCATGTTAACCCAATTTCGAGTGCGTGTAAGTGTGGTGGTTTTTGTGGGAGGGGGGTGGGCGTACTAAGCGCAGGCTTACCTTGCATAGCACACCCACCGGGAGCCGGGCTGAGACCACCAAACTCAATTCACATGTAGCCGAGACCGGGATCCGAACCTCTAGCTGCAGAGGTGAATGCTTGTCAGCGCAGTGCCAATCACGTTGAGCCACCGCAGCTCCTTTTTTTTTTTTTTATGTTTTTAAGTGCACAAGCCTATTTTATTTTCCCATTTTTGCAATTATTTGTGCAAAATCTTTATAAACAAATTAATATCCGATCGTGTGTACAGAACAGTGGCGGCTGGTGCTCAAATTTTTTTGGGGGGGGGGGGCGCAAACGAAAAAAAAATTGCAGCCTCACTGTGCCCATCAAATGCAGCAACTGTGCCATCAATTGTCACCACTGTGCCATGCCATCAAACGCAGCCACTGTGTCATCAATTCGCACCACTGTTCCATGCCATCAAATGCAGTCACTATGCCATCAAACGCAGCCACTGTGTCATCAATTGTCACCACTGTGCCATGCCATCAAAGGCAGCCGCTGTGCCATGCCATCAAAGGCAGCCACTGTGCCATGCCATCAAACGCAGCCACTGTGCCATGCCATCAAACGCAGCCACTGTGCCATGCCATCAAACGCAGCCACTGTGCCATGCCATCAAACGCAGCCACTGTGCCATGCCATCAATTGTCGCCACTGTGCCCTTTAATTGTCGCCACTATGCCCATTGATGTGACTGTGACTGTGGCCTTTAATTGTCGCCACTGTGCCCATTCATGCCGCTGTGCCAATTGTCTCCATTGTGCCTATTGTCGCCACTGTTCCCATTGATGTTACTGTGCCCATTGATGTTACTGTGCCCATTGATGTTACTGTGCCCTTCGTCACCGCTGTGCCCTGTAAAATGCCCCTTTCCCCCCCCGCCCGGCACTTAACTTTACTGTAGTCGGCCATCCATGTCCCTCGATGTCTTCTCCCGCCCTTGATGAAGCTTCAGCCAATCAGGTTACCGATAGCCAGAACCGGTCAACCTGATTGGCTGAGACGCCTGTCAGTCTTATCCATGGAACACACCCCGGTACGGTCCCTGGATAAGCATCCGGAAAGGCTGAGGGCTGTACTCGGAAAGCCTATCAGAGCCAACCAGCTGCCGTTATTCAGGTGGTCGACGCACATGTCTGGCCATATGAATAGACCAGCGGTGACAATAACATTGATTCATGCAATGGATGAATCAATGTTATTAGTCAGTGGTGTGTGCGGGAGCCAGAGGGGGTGGCGCTCCAGCGCCCTCTATGGACGAACCGCCACTGGTGCAGAAGTCCTTCGGACAAAACTTCAAAGTACGAGCACACATGCTGAGAAGCAATGCTAACCATAAGACAACATTAGCAGAAGTTGCCCAAAGGGTGGGGCCAAAGAGCTGAAAAAAACACGTGGTTTTGTGTTTGTTGGCCGACAATTCTTTGCTATTTATATGCAATACAAGTTCACGGCCAATGCCCTTCGAACAAAAGTCCTACTCTTTTTGTCCGTTGAAAATAACTGATCGTGTACCAGGCTTAACAAGTGCAGAAGGGTGGAGGAGGAGCAGGGGCGTGCTTTGTCATTCTAGGTTAAAGGGCTGTGTGTTTCTATTGATGCACACAGTGTAGGGAGAGACCACTCCAGTTCCTGCATTCAAAGGTGACTTGATAGGGTGGCCAGTTCATTCCAATGCGCAGGACGGTTTGGGATCTCCAAATACAGCGCCCCCCACCCGCCCCAAAGACGCTGTGAAAAGACACACTACAATGAACGAGGGGGAAGTTTTCAGGCGCTTAGCAGAGGCTATTTTTAGTGCTAAAGCATCTAAAAAAAAACACCCCAGTGTGAAAGGGGTCTTAATCAAATGGAATGAAATGAATTTCGGATTCATTTGTTTTGTTATGATTTGGAGATTCTGATGGATCCGCCTCCATTCCAAAGCAAACACAATAAATCGGAATTGTCTTCTTTACCTTTTATACCTTACTGTATTTATTGTAATATATGTTTTTACTTCATATGTATGGCATTTTTTAGAATAATGAAAAATGTTAATGCAACATAAAAACAAAATGGATCTGAATGAATTTGGATCATTCGGCATGTCATTACATTATTTCAGGGGCTTCAAAAGTTAAAATATTACTAAAGTCTTTATTTTTTTCTATAAATATAACAAACATGTTATACTTGCCTGATCTGTTGCAGTGGTTTTGTACAGAGCAGCCCGGATCCTCCTCTTCTCGGGTCCCTTTTCGGTGCTCCTGGCCCCTCCTTCCTGTTAAGTGCCTCCATAGCAAGCAGCTTGCTGTGGGAGCACTTGAGTTGAGCCGCAGCTCCCTGTGTCCTTTCAGACACGAAGCCGCAGCTCGGCCCCGTCCCCTCTTTCTCCTCATTGGCCAACTGCCTTTGATCCACAGCAGCAGGAGCCAATGACGCCACTGCGGTGTCTTGGCCAATCAGGAGGGAGCGTCCCGGATGGCCGAGGCACTTGTGGACATTGTTGGATTGAGATGGGGCTCGGGTAAGTATTGGGGGAGGCTGCTGCACACAGAAGGCTTTTTTATATTAATACTGTACATAGAATGCATTAAGATAAAAAACCTTCTGCCTTTACAAACACTTTAACAAAAGGTCCAAATGAAACAAATTAATTGTTTCGTTATAATTTATTTTGGATTCATTGAAATTCGTTACGACGAAGATTTTGTCTGAATTTGGATCTCCTGAATTGCACATGCCTACTTGCAAATTTGTTGTAAAACTAAGCCCAAAGCCGCCCTAGGTGTCCGATTCTCATGTCTTGTCTTGGTGAATAATTTAAAACGGACCACAGCTTCACTTTTAACCACTTAAGGACCGCCTCCTGCGCATATACGTCGGCAGAATGGCACGGCTGGGCACAAGCACGTACCTGTACGTCCTCTTTTAAGTGCCCAGCCGCGGGTCGCGGGCGCTCGCCCGCAACCCAGTCCTAAGCTCCGTGACCGCGGATCCGATCGCCGCTGGAGCTAAAGAACGAGGAGAGCTGTGTGTAAACACAGCTTCCCCGTTCTTCACTGTGGCGCTGTCATTGATTGATTGTGTTTCCCTAAATCAGGGAACACACAATGACGTCACACGTCCAGCCCCGCCCCCCTACAGTTAGAAACACATATGAGGTCACACATAACCCCTTCAGTGCCCCCTAGTGGTTAACTCCCAAACTGCAATTGTCATTTTCACAGTAAACGATGCATTTATATAGCATTTTTTGACGTGAAAATTACAATTGTCCCAAAAATGTGTCAAAATTGTCCGATGTGTCCGCCATAATGTCGCGGTCACGAAAAAAATCGCTAGTAGTAAAAAAAAAATGTATTAATAATAAAAAAGCAATAAAACTATCCCCTATTTTGTAAACACTATGGGCAGATTCTCAAAGGACTTACGACGGCGTAGCGCCATGTACGCCGTCGTAAGTCCGAATGAGAGCTGTCGTATCTATGCGGCTGATTCTTAGAATCAGTTACGCATAGATTCGGCTAAGTTACGAGCGGCGTAAGTCTCTTACACCGTCGTATCTTGGGGTGCATATAATTACGCTGGCCGCTAGGTGGCGCTTCCGTAGATTTCCGTGTTGAATATGCTAATGAGCTAGATACGCCGATTCACGAACGTACGTGCGCCCGGCGTAGCAAGATACGTTGTTTACGTAAGACATATGCTGGCGTAAAGTTACCCCTCATAAAGCAGGGGTAAGTCATGTTGGGTATGGACGTCGGAACAGCGTCGTGTTTTACGTCGTTTGCGTAAGTCGTCCGTGAATGGGGCTGGACGTAAGTTACATTCACGTCGACTAGGCATTGAGCGGGCGTAATTTTATTTGAAAATTCGACGTGATACGGAGCATGCGCCATTCGAAAAAAGCGTAATTTTTGTGGGGTCATGATTAGTTTACATAAAACACGCGCCCCTGTTCCTCATTTGATTTAGGCGCGCTTACGCCGGCACATTTAAGCTACGCCGCCGTAACTTTAGACGCAAGTGCTTTGTGAATACAGCACTTGCCTCTCTAAGTTGTGGCGGCGTAGCCTAACTACAATACAGTACGCCCGCCTACATTTACGCCGCTGACTGTGAATCTGGCCCTATAAATTTTGCGCAAATCAATCGATAAACGCTTATTGCGTGTTTTTTTTTATTTTTTTTTTTTTACCAAAAATATATAGAAGAATACGTTTTCGGCCTAAACTGAGGGAAAAAAAGTTTTTTTTATATATTTTTGGGGGCTATTTATTATAGCAAAAAGGAAAAAATATTGCATTTTTTTCAAAACGTTTTGCTCTATTTTTGATTATAGCGCAAAAAAAAAAAAACGCAGAGGTGATCAAATACCACCAAAAGAAAGCTCTATTTGTGGGGAAAAAAAGGACGATGATTTTGTTTGGGAGCCACGTCACACGACCGCGCAATTGTCAGTTAAAACGACGCAGTGCCGAATCGCAAAAACTGGCCAGGTCCTTTACCTGCATTTTGGTCTGGGTCTTAAGTGGTTAAACAAAACTGTACCAAGTTTGATGATTTTGACTGCTGATACTCAAAATGTAGTATGAATGTTTTGTTTCTGAAATTGTATCTTTATTGTCTTTATTGTGAGGCAGAGGACCTCAAACTCTTGAGTATTTTCTTCTAGATTTCTGCGCCTATTTTGTCTTCACTGGAAAACTCGGAGACGTTGACAGATTGGCTGTAGCTGTTCATGTAATTAATAATTGCTGTGCCCAGCATAGTAATGGAACACGGGGGCTGAACCATTCCAGGTCCAGCTAGCAGTGATTGAAATGAGCCGGGAACTAATCAATTGCTTCGATTGAATATGCTTTCCCCATGAAAGAGCCAGGAAAATGCGCACACACAGCCGCTACACTCCATGTTGTGTCAATTCCTATTCATCCTGCACAATTACTCATCATTTCTATTATGTATCATTCTATTCCAAGATTGCTTTTTATGCAGTCAAATCAAGTCTGCAGTGCTTTTTGCAGTGCATTTTTGATGCGTTTTTTATTTAATGCTTATTTTAAAAATGCACTTGCATGCTTTTCCACAGCGTGACAATTGAAGTCTATTGAACCAGAAATGCAATGTGTTGCGTGTAAAAAAAAAAAGAAAAAAAGACCCTTTCCAAAAACGCAGCGGCTGAAAAACATTTTTAGATATGAACGTGTTCAATAGGAATTCATGTTAAATGGACTCTAGTGCGTTTCTGCAAAACACAAAATGCACTAAAAACTGCATAGGTGTGCAGCGCTTACCCCTGAAGGAGCGGCTGATTCATTTGGGATCCGCAAATTAAGTTACCCTGACATGGCTCGAGGGGTGCAGTGGTAGAACAAATAGTGAGCGAAGGTCCAGACAGTGATTGAAGGGTTTTCAATGCTTTATTTCTAGGCCAACACGGCCAACATCAACATCATTTTGGAAGGACAAGGTTGATCAAAGGCTAGAAGGAGAGAACTTTGCAGTATCAGGCCTGGATATCAATAGAGTAGCCAGTACTACTCTGTCTAGTACCAACGTCTGTAACTTGTCGCCACTCTGCTTGGAGTGGGTAAATTGCCCCAGGACAGAACCCTATGATAGGCCTGGCAGCCGAAGTGTCACTCTGAACTGTCTGGGGGGAACAGGTCTGTCTCACAGACCCGGCTCTATGGCTTCGGCCACAGGCCGATTTTAATAAAGGACTTGGGTGAATAAAGAGCAACTCCTCCCAGTAGACTTTTTCTTAAACAGGCCTCCGGATGACAGCAAGCATACCTGTCAGTGGTCCGGACACCCGATCCCAGACTGGGATCTTCTCAATAGGTCCTGGAACCCAGCGAAGCACTGGGGTCCCCTTTCACCTCCTGATGAGGTTCAATGCAGCCTTGAGCCCTGGCCAGGTGGGCCGCGCTGGCGGGGTCCATGGATGCGCGTACCATGAAGGTGAGCACCGCACCTGGAACGGGGACCCCACAAAGACTTTGGAACACATGACACCTGTCCCAGATATACTCTCCCCCAGCATGCCTTGCGAGGGAAAAACTCCTCTAATTGGTTGCTGGGAAAGCTTGCTCTGCCAGAACCCCATCTAGCTCCAACTGCTGGCCAGGGATGGCACTGCATCCCTGGACCACAGACTGACCCAGTGGACAATTCTGGAATGACAGAGGTCCCGAAATTTGAACAAAAATTTGAACAAATCGTGAATGGGAGCAAGGTAACTCTCCCACTCCCCATTAACTTTGGCGTAGTGCCCATGCTGAAAGCAAGGGGGCGCTACAGGTGTGAACTAGGTCTAAGGTTGGATTCACACCTATGCATTCTTTGTGCTTTTCACATTTTGCAGTTTTGCACTACAGAACTTGTTCCATAGATAACCACGTTAAATGGACTGTAGTCCAAATCTGCAAAAAGCACTTAAAATGCGTAGGTGTGAATCCAGCCTAAGACCTATAAGAAGCCTGGGGCTGATGTCGATCACTCCACCAATACACTTTAGAACACTGCAGCCAGACTGGTAACAGGTAAAAAAACGTGGGAACCAATTTCCCTGGTCTTGAGGTCCCTCCACTGGCTAGCCGTAAAGGATCGGGTGAAATTCAAGACCATCTGCCTCACGCACAAGGAAACGCTCCTCAATACTTAAGCGAGAAAATACCCTACGTCACCAATCGCGTCCTCTGGTCAACTAACCAAAACCTCCTCCAAATCCACAAATCCCGCTACATATCTAAGGGAGAACGTAGATTTGCAGTCCAAGGACCTCAGCTCTGGAATGCTCTACCCACAACCATCTGCATGGAAGAAAACCATCAGGCTTTTAGGGAAAAAAATAAAGACCCACCTCTTCTGAAGGATCAGGACGACACTGGATGCAAAGGGCCTTGAGGCCATTCAGTTCGCATTTGTAGCGCTATACAAGTTACTCACTCACTCACCAATAGCCAAATGTTACTTTTGGGTGGACAAACCATTTGAAAGTTAAATTCCAGTTTTGTTGGAATTAAAGCAGAGTTCCACCCAAAAATGGACCTTCCCCTTTTCGGAATCCTCCCCCCTGTAATACAGGTATTTTTCTCCCACTTTCGGGCATAGATACCCGAGCCACCCGCGTGCATCTACGCCACTTCCTTCGCCCCCCCCTCGCTATCTTCTGGGAGACAGACGGGTCCCAGAAGCCAGCAGGGACCAGTGGGATCGCGCAGCGCGAGTTGCACATGCACAGTAGGGAACCAGGAAGTGAAGCTGCAAGGCTTCACTTCCTGATTCCCTTACCGAAGAAGGTGGCCACAGCACCCGTGAGCTCGGCTTTGGGTGCCAACATCGCGGGCGCCCTGGTAAGTGTCCTTTAAGTCAGCCGCTGCAGAATTTGTAGCTGCTGACTTTAAAAAAAAACGGTGGAACTCCGCTTTAAACATCTATGACTGCAACTCTTCACCTTGCTGGGATTTTATCTATCATTAGTGAAGATTCTTACCTTCTGTTCTGTAGACCCAGAGAGCCGATTGCGAAGTGGAAGGGTCTGCCTACAATAGTCACTTTATCAGTCTTATTGTCGTAATAGAAAACATTGCGCCACTACCCTTATTGTGTATACTGATAGAGCCCCAACAGTGACTGTCCATTTGTCCCAAAATCCAACGTTAAAAGGAATTCATGTTACTAAACTCACAACAGTAAAATCGGTCTGTATATGCAGTAAAGCATGCTTGTTATACTCACGCTGGAACCTAAGGGGTTAATCCTCTGCATTGTGTAAAAAGACTGTTTTGATCCTGTCTTCTCTGATCCTCCCCTTGTTCCACTGTCCCCCATCTATCTGATAAGACCGAGCCTTTGAAGTCACTCTGCACATGCTCAATCTGGTGTGTATTGCTAGAGTTTTTATTTTTTGAGAGGGTACATGTGATCAGCACAGGGCCAATCAGCACTGTCCACACAGAGGGTCAGGGGTTCTTCAGCCTCATAGGACAGTCAGAGTAGAATGAAAACTCCTCCTGCAAGCTTTAACCAGACACTGATGGAAGTCACAAGACTGCTATATACTTCTGATAAGCAGTATTTATCAGTTATATTTACTGAAATAATTGCATTTCCATGTTCTGTGTACTGTGGGAGACCAGATATAGTGAATGCAGAGTCCTGGGTGCAGAAACACTTTAAGTACTTTTGAATGACATTCAGAGTCATCAAATGTACCGAAACTGTTCGCATGAACGTTCATTTTAGAATCTACCAGTGTGCTTTATACTTGGACCGACCACCAGCAATATCAGGCATACCCTTAATTAATATGCACACAGCACGCTCATTGTAGCCTCCACTGCCTGGACATTATCCAAATTGTATTATACCTCCCAGAAGCCGAGCCACCTCGCTCTCATTGTACGGGACATCCGTCTTTGGAAAGCTCTCGGTGCTGATGCAAGGCAGGCACTCTGTAGAGATGATATAATTCAATCTGTGCAGCCTATTAGATTAAGTGCGTTTTAGCCTTGGCGTTGCTGGTGTAGTATTGCTTTATAAAATGCTTTGTCCTGCCTGGATGTTTTATTCTCCAGACTTTGGTAGCGAGGAGGAGATTCAAGTTATTATTATTGGTCTAAGTAATGGGGAGGATGTAATGTGGCTGTATTGGCCTCCCTGTATCGCAAAACTGCGGTGGATGTGTGTCCCTTTGTAGTAGGATTTTGCATTAGGTGCCCAAACGTAGAGTCCTCTCCACCAGAGGCAGAACTAGAACCTTCAGGGCTCTGGTGCAAGAAACCATGAAGGGCCCCCCTGGCCCCTGACCAGGGCCCTTCCCACTGATCCCAGGGCCCTTTTACTCCCATTGTGGGACCCTTTTATTACAGTCCCCCGTGGGCCATCTTCCTGCCTTCTTGGGGACCCCCCCCCATGGTGGTGGGACGTCGGAGCTCAGTCACAAGTCAATGTGCATTCTCAGACCACACATCGGCGGTGCCACTAATAATGTCTCGCATGCGCGTGTGCAGGATGACATCAACCCCCACTGCCCAATTAGGAGGTCAAAACCCTGACACCCAGAAATAGCCTGGGGAGAAGATGACAGCGGCTAGCGAGGAAAGGAAGGTGGATTCTATTAGCAGGTTATTGAATAATTATGCGCTGGAAGTTTGTTGTATTTAGCAGAACACCTTTACTTTTATGGAGGATATCTGTATTGTGGAACAGGAAAAGGGAACATACAAGAACATGGTCAGGAAAGACAAACCACTTCCTCTCAGTGCATTACCATAGATACACACTATAATACTGCAGTGCCACCTGCTGGATAGATAGCTATAATGCATACAGTATTGTCAGTTTATTAACAACCTGTTCTTTCAACAGATTTGAGTATTTTGGGGAGTTTAGCTCCATGTTAAACAGCTAAATAGGCCTATAGCATGCAATGCTGCTGCATTCAGATCCATAAAAAACCCCAAGTTAATCGCAGCACGTTGTAGGCCCTTGTGAGCCCTCCATAGTTCTGTATGGTGTCTGTACTGATCGGTGTCGCAGTGAAGCCGGAGTCTTAGGGCAGGGCCCTTGTTTAGTGCCAGAGCAGCCCGATGATTCATCGCCGAGCTGTAAGATGCTGCGCTGGGCCATATCCGAGCGAATGGACGCCAGCAGAAATGCGTAATATTTTAATTTTCTGCTGTCAAAATAATAATGATTACATAAGGGTGAGTACATGCACTTTATTACCATATTCTAATTTCGTTCACATTTCTGCTTGGTGCTGAAAACATTTACTAATGGGGCCATCTGTTTCTGAGATGGCTTTCTGGAACACGGGTAAATGGATTAGCAGCATTAGATTTAGACATCCATTCCCTCCAGTTAATGTTAGAAGTTTTTTTTTTTTTTACACTTTGGATATTTCACCCGGCCGCAATATTTTGATAGGTGCCGAGATTGCCAAAAGTTTTAACCAATTAGGGGAAAATGGTGTTACGGCATTGCAGGGGTTTTATTATGGCATGTCTTCCACCTATAAATGCTACATATGCTTGAAAAGAGTGTTGTAAAGGATGAGCAGGGCCGTGCTGGGCTTGAATGCTTCTTGAGATGGCCATTTTAATGCCCCCCTATCCCCGGTCATAAAACACTGGTGTCATTGGTTGGTATGATTTAAAAATGTAGGCATGAAACCGGACACTAGCAGGCGTTCCGCAGTACTGCCTCCTTATATTATGTAGTTGACAGCAGCAGTCAGTCCATAAGGGGCGCAGGGGCGCTGCCCCCCTAATCTCCATGCGCCGCCCCCTAATCTGCATGCGGGGGGCGCCGGACGCATAGGTTTCTGTGACTTTTTTTTTTTTTTTTTTTCACTGCGCCCCAAGCCCATCCACTTGTGACATTTATCAATATTCAATATTGTCTTCCGGCTTCTTCTGGCCAATCAGGACAGGAGGCGGGTCTTAAGACTGGTTTGGCCTGGTGGGGAATCGGGGAAGCCGCAAACCTGGATGGAGTTTGTTTGTCCCCACCCCCCATTTTTAGTTTTAGGGGAAGGAATGGTTCCTCATCGTTTGTGTCAGTGGAAGGAATAGTGCCCCATTACTGGTGTCGGTGGAAGGAACGGTCCCTCATCGTTGGTGCCAGTGGGAGGAACAGTGGCCCATCGTTGGTGCCAGTGGGAGGAATCGTGCCATTGTTGGTGTCAGGGGGATGAACAGTGCCATTGTTGGTGTCAGGGGGTGGAACAGTGCCCCATCATTGGTGTGTCACTGGGACGACTAGTACCCCATCATTGGTGTATCACTGGGATGACTTGTGCCCCTTCATTGTGAAGAAATAATTCCGGACAGCTGCACTTCCAATAATCTTTTTATTACTGAAGCTTCATATAAAAAGTGGGTGACAGATGGAGTAGGGGACAGAGGTAGACGTGTTTCCCGCAAATGTCAGTGCTTAGTCGTTACCACCCTAGTGCCCCATCATTGGTGTCACTGGGGGGGACTAGTGCCCCATCATTGGTGTATCAATCCCTTTATTGGTTGCCAGTAAAAGACAGAACCACTTTCAAGGCACTCTGCCTAATGAATAAGTGTATTCAAGGCAACACCCCCCAATATCAATGCCAAAAAATAAAAGCCCATAACCCCAATCGCGTTCTGCGATCCACCAATCAAAACCTACTCCAGATACCCAAAGCCAGATACAAGTCCAAATGAGATCGAAGATTTGCAGTCCAGGGACCTCGCCTGTGGAATGCACTACCAACCACCATCCGACTGGAGTCGGACCACTTGGCCTTCAGGAGAAAGATTAAAACCCATCTCTTCTGAGGTCAGGGGGTTCCTTACCCATGAAATGGATACAGCGCCCAGAGGCGATTCAGTTCGCATGTGTTGCGCTTTACAAGTTTCTCACTCACTCATCACTGAGAGGACTAGTGCCACATCATTGGTGTTAGTCGGAGAAATAGGGTGGTAGGAACTATGGCCCACTGTTGCTGACATTGGGGAGAATAATGCCCCAACTTCTTGAATCTGGCCTCCCAAGGGCCAGATAAAAGCAAAGGGTCACATCCGGCCCCCGGGCTGCAGTTTGGAGACCACTGCTACAGTGTCATTTGAGTGACAGCTCCGAGTCTGTTTGGACTGCTGGCATCACATTTTAAGATGGCGTCACCCAGCAGCAGTCTCATGGCTTTTGGATGTCTACACAAGAGGATTTTGTATCCTGCATAAAATGTAATAATAAAGAGTTTTGTTGAATTGGATGGTGTGGCTGTATGTTTGTTTGCAGTTGTTTGTTTGCTTTGTGGTTTAGTGAGATTTCTGCTTAGCGGTGATATGATCACGGACGCTGCAGCACTGACACCAGGGCTGAGGTTTGTTTGCTATGACTGTTGTGGGACTAAATCTACAGAAGCTGCTGGTGAAATGTAATTACAGTGATACGGCCTATACGAGAAAGTCAAACAAAGCAATATATTGGCACTTGTATCATGAAGTGCGCAACGCTATGACAGCAGTCCGCTAGATGTTTAACGAACGATCAGAGGACATAGAAGAGCCTCAGACACAGGTTGTACTTAACACTCATTTCACCGCTCAATAGCTATTCTTCTGCTCTTTGCACCTGGACTGTGGCTGGGTCTCTGCTCGGATTATCGATTTCCAGTAACGTGAAACATTTGTTCTGCAAAACAGCCTTTCAGAGGCTTCTGACTTCTTGGAGAAACGTATTATTGTGCCAACTGTCAGACTAAGTCGTCTTCAATTTTTCTCTACCAATGCATCTGATCTGAGCATCAATATGGAAGATCCCTGTAACTGACACCTGGACAATTTGTAACGTATTGCTTATGCACCTATTTATTTTTAATTTTTTTGGTTTATCTAGAAAAATAAAAATTATGAGACTTGAACCTGATTGGTGACTTTAGGGAAATACAGCCAAAGTGGAACTCCAGCCAAAAGAAGAACAGTAAGAACCTCTGTCAGGTGTTTTTTTTTTCCCCTTTTTTTATAAAGCGGGGAAAAAAGGGTCCTAAGATGGCATAGGCTACTGCTCAGGACAGTGTGGAGGTCTAGGAACCTCTGATGACTAGGGTGGAGGTCTAGGCGCCTCTGATGACTAGGGTGGAGGTCTAGGCGCCTCTGATGACTAGGGTGGAGGTCTAGGCGCCTCTGATGACTAGGGTGGAGGTCTAGGCGCCTCTGATGACTAGGGTGGAGGTCTAGGCGCCTCTGATGACTAGGGTGGAGGTCTTGGCGCCTCTGATGACTAGGGTGGAGGTCTTGGCGCCTCTGATGACTAGGGTGGAGGTCTTGGCGCCTCTGATGACTAGGGTGGAGGTCTTGGCGCCTCTGATGACTAGGGTGGAGGTCTTGGCGCCTCTGATGACTAGGGTGGAGGTCTTGGCGCCTCTGATGACTAGGGTGGAGGTCTAGGAACCTCTGATGACTAGGGTGGAGGTCTTGGCGCCTCTGATGACAAGGGTAGAGGTCTAGCAGCCTCTGATGACAAGGGTAGAGGTCTAGCAGCCTCTGATGACAAGGGTAGAGGTCTAGCAGCCTCTGATGACAAGGGTAGAGGTCAGGGAACTCTTCATGTGGTGCTCGTTCCTGAGATGAGATATATGGGATGTGTAATGTGCGTAGAGCAGTGCACATTACTATTAATAGCCTAACTCTGGGACGAGAGAGTAGGTGGATATGTTCTTATATACAATGGGGCCATGGAGAACAAACATAGCCACCCTCTATCAGAAAGTTGGATCAGAGCAGCAGGGAAAACAAAACAGGATTTGGAAGAGGCTGTGTGCAATACAAAGTACTTTTTCTCACAAATACATACTTGAAACAAATATATGTGTCGCTTTAAATGCTTGCTCTTGTCCAGCATACCTATAAAATACAGTATTACTTGCTTTATTCCTCACACCTTGATCATGATGTTGCTACCCCTGTTCTCCACCTCGTCCAATCATAGAATGCCTTGTATTTATTAAATAAAAAGTTGAAGGCTTTCAGTGAATGGTGGAGTGCTGAGTTAGCGACCCCCCTGTGGTCACTCTTCAGAAACCAAGCTGAACCAATTAAACGTTGCAATAAATAACATACCTGGATGAACCAGGCTTGATGGTCTTCGCATAGGCGGAGCCCTCCCCTCCTAACTTTTTAGTCATTACTAGCTAGGCATCATTTCACAGCTGCATTAGTGCTAGACGGGGGTTGGGCATAGGGGTTCTTGTGTGAAAGATTTATCCTACCGGGTCATAGGGATTTATACTTGAACGATTCCACGTACTATTATAGAACAACATTTTTTTGTGTTACTGAAGCATTGCAAAGCCAATGCCTGTTCTGTACCGTAGAAGTGAACAGTCTATTATAGGTATCAAATTCAGACTGCGCTTGCATTTCTTTAGATGTGGGCAGCAGCATTTTGGCAGAGGCCCTGGCAACTTCCAAAGCTTGCCAAACGCCTCAATTTAGGTCAATGACTGCATTCCCAAAATGCATCTTAGATGTGTGTAAAGCATTCCACTTTTG
This sequence comes from Rana temporaria, assembly GCF_905171775.1. NCBI lineage: Eukaryota > Metazoa > Chordata > Amphibia > Anura > Ranidae > Rana > Rana temporaria. The sequence continues at coordinate 35,840,515 of NC_053493.1, read as the reverse complement.
CTTTTTAAAATTAATTATTTTGTTTTATAGCAGTAGGAACATTGTACGCATGAAGTCGAAATATTACAGAAAAGAAGATCGTCATAGGGTTTTTTAGCTTAACACATTGAGCACAAAAAATAAAGATTCTCTAGTAATCAATTTGTTAAAAATCTTATTCCACGACTTGAAGTTTACAACTTTCAATGATGCTGGCTCCCGGTCTCTCAGTGCTGCTTCTGTAAACTTCTGATCTTTACCAATTGCCGCCAGTGTGCCCCACCCATTGCCACCAGTGTGCCCCACCAATTGCCACCAGTGTGCCCCACCAATTGCCGCCAGTGTGCCCCACCAATTGCCGCCAGTGTCCCCCCTGCCCGGCACTTACCTGTCTTGGGTCAGCGCATTCTTCCACACTCCCTCTGAGTCCTCGATGTCTTCTCCCGTCTTCTGCTATGATATAGGTGTTCAATCACAGCACCTGTCGCTTCAGCCAATCAGGTGACAGGTAACCAGACCCGGTGCACCTGATTGGCTGAGAGGCGGGTCAGTGTTAGGGAAGCGATTTATTCGCTTCCCTAACACAGCACTGTGTAAACAGCGAACGCACAGCGTTGCGCCCGCTTTTTACCAATTTGGAAGTCTAATGGAGCCCAAAGTTTTAATCAGGACGCCTATTAGAGCCGACGGCTCTAATCGGACACTTTCAAAAACGTCCCCACCGCTTTAATTCAGATGCCCGGCACCCGACAAGGGGCCGGACACCTGAATAGGGGGCGGCGACAATAGATCGATTCATGCATTGCACGAATCTATCTATTGAAGATTGACGGGTGCAGGAGAGAGGGGGCGGCGTTCCTGCGCCCTCTATGGATGCACTGCCACTGCATCCTAGGCTACATAGCTGTGTGTTTCTATTGATGCACACAGTATTGGGGGCACAATTCTTATACCTTCATGCAAGGGTGGCTCCATAGAACGCTGCAAGAGGAAGGAGCCACCATAAACGGGAAACCTGGGGCATTGGTCATGGCACCAGTTTAGGCTGGAACATGGACATAGGTTAGAGATGAAGTTGCATACTTAGCAGGTGATTAAATCATCTGCTAATGCTGCGTACACACGACCGTTTTTCATGATGAGAAAAATAAAAAAAATTAAATTGGTCATTAAAACGGTCGTGTGTGGGCTTCAGAGCATTTTTCACGACGCGAAAAATGGGCATTAAAAATGTAGAACATACTATTTTTTCTCCGCGTTTTTTTACGTCGTCGTTTTTCACGTCGTGAAAAATGTTCGTGTGTAGGCTTTAACGAAGGGGAAAAAACGTGCATGCTCAGAAGCAAGTTATGAGGAGGGAAAATTGCATAATCAAGTCCAAAGGGTGGCGCCATTCGAATGGAACTTCCCCTTTATAGTGCCGTCGTACGTGTTGTAGGTCACCGCGCTTTGCTCGAGCATTTTTTTTTTCACGATCGTGTGTGGGCAAGGCAGGCTTGACAAGAATGACGTGTGTACGCGGCATAAGAGTTCTTAAAAACTGAGCATTTGGTATAACTTTACTAACATTACTAAAAGGTCTGTAATTTTTTTATGGAGTCAAAAAGAAAACTTTGTTGGGAAAATAAAAGTAGAATATTTCTCACGAGGCAGGAGTTCATATGTATGATGTTGGTGTTGATGTATTTTTAGCCATGGATTCCAGACCTTTTTGGAAAGCCTCCAATGTATCATTTAAAAAAGATTTATCATTTTCTTGATCATTATCCAATTTTATTTTGAAACAAAAAAAAAATGAAAATATTATTCGGCTCAACAAGGTGAAAGCCTTAAGCGGACTATATGCTGTTGGAATTTGGGCCGGTTTTGGAATGATCTTTAGCACTTTCATTAGTCACTGTACTGCACTTCCCGAGCATGATATGAAAGAACACATCTCCATCATCCCTTTTTAGTAAGGCCATTCTCAATTAGGAACCCTAGGGTTCCTCCAAAGTTTGCTGAGGGTTCTTTGAGCTGTGGCTAATTGACCTCCCATTTGATGGTACTTTCATAGTTCCAGGTCCATCGCCATTTGACAGAATCGGCAGCATGACACGAACAAGCTTTTTAGCCGACGGTGGCCTTTTTTCCTGCTGACCACCAATATAACGGCCATGTCTCTAATCACCATTGATGGACTAATCTTAGCAGGGGTTCCTTGATTATCTGAAAATGGTTCCAAGAGTTCCTATGAGGTAAAAATGCTGCTTTAGAGTGTAATCAAGCAACTGATCAGCAGATTACACCGCTAAAGTCTGTACCACCATATGGTCAGCAGGAATGCACATATAAATGGACTTTGGGGATGTGTTCTTTCATATGGTACCCTCGGCAGGGTGGTGTGATGTTTACAGGAGCCTGATGACCTTTACTACTAAATTTCAATCTTGCTATGAAGTAAATCCCTGGAGACCGATTCAGTGATGGCATCACTGAGACTGAATGAGGTATTTCTTGAAAATGAAATTAATTGGTTGAAAATTTTTAATTTTATCTTGATTGCATGTCAGCTTTTGCTTACTTTCCCCATATACAAGTCAAAGACTCTTCACTGTGTATTTGTAAAAATAATTTTTTTTTTGCATGGCAGACGTTTGACACAGACAAATCTGTGATCTTGTATGGCTCCCACCCCAGCCTGGCCTTTGTTTTATCCCCAAGAAGATGATTCATACACTTCCATCAGGACCCCAGGGACAATATTGTCACAGTCACCGTAACCCCCCTAGGGATAATGCCTGGAGACAGCACTTCCTTTTCAGACATTGCTTAAAAGAAAGGTTAAAGCTGAACTCCAAGCAAAAATAAGACATTCTGTACTTAAGCACAGCTCTGTATTCATTCATAAATCATTAAAGGTATGTTTTTAAATTTAGCTAGTGTAAGTACCTGAGTATCAGCCGCTTGCAATCATCTTTGATGCAGAACTCCAGACTTGGAGACCATGTGCTCCATGGACTTGGAACTGTAACCACAGGACACTGTTCACTTTGTCCCTGCTTCTGCTGGAAACTTCTTCTGCTGGATAAGATCCAGACTGCTCCAGACTATTTATGTGCTCTGTAGCCACCTACTGGGCACACCACCCATAAATATTCAGACTGCGCATTTGACCTGCTCCACTATGTTCTGGAGATTTCCAGAAAGCAGGGAAAAGCAATAGAAACTGCAGCCAGTGAGAGCCCAATTAGTCCAAAGCAATTAGCAACTGCTCCACTGATTACAGAAGAGAAAATGACTTGACCTAGCATCCTAGCACCTAACTAGGAGGGTGCCACACCAAGAAGTATGGTTAGATCTTTTTGCATATTTTAGTATATGTCTGGCTACAGGAAGAGTTATCCATATTAATGTAAATGTAACCATATGGCTTTATACTGTGCCATGTGTATAACATATTTTACCGCTTGCCTTATAATGAAAATTTAAATATTTTAAATGTGAAAATAACCTCTCTTAAACGTTAGTTTTTGAGTGTTAAATTAAAAAACTTGGGGAGGGGTATTTTGGCATCTTTCCCTTGGGTATGATGGCACCTTGTCCTGGCTCTGTATAACAGGTTGGCAGAGAATTCGCAGCACTGGCGCTTAGAGCTTGTGTTGGGTGATGGTGATGTTTTCATGTTGGAGTTACAGCAGGTGGATGAGAGTCTTATGTTTCTGTTGAAAGGGATTGATTACTCGAGTCATTGTGGAGTCTTTGGCAAAGCTGGGACCTCGATGAGCACATGTAGACCTTCAGCTGAGCTGCCCAGAACCTCTCCTCCTGGATAAGACCCAGGCTGCCCCTAACTATTTATGTGCTCTGCAGCCACCTACTGGGCACACCTCCCCAGGCATTGGCTGAGACTCCATAAATATTCAGGCTGCTCATTTTGCCTGCTCCACTCCTGTGTTCTGGATCCTTCCAGAAAGAAGGGAGAAACAATCAAAACTACAGCCCATGAGATCCTAATCAGTCCAAAACCATCAGCACTAATTAGAGGAGCCAAAAAGGACTTGACTTGGCATCCAAACACCAAGAAGAATGATTGGATTGGTTGGACCTTTTTTGCATATTTTCCTCTTCTTCTTTTTTTTTTTTTTTTTTTTTTGGTATATGCATGCCTGGCTACAGGAATAGTTTTCCTTATTGCTGTAAATGTCGCCATAAATATGTACAGTATAGATCTTGTACGTCTCGTACAATATGTATGACAGTTCTTTTACTGTATGCCTTTATAATGAAACTAAAAATATTTTAAATGTAAAAATAAACTTTTTTAGTTAGTTTTTGAGTGTTAAATTTAATAAAACTTGGGGGAGAGTTGTGTGGGTATTTTGGCATCTTCCCATTGGGTATCAGAGCACCTTGTCTGGGCTCTGAGTCGCAGGTTGGCCGAGGGTTCTCAGTTCTGGCAGAGGTTGTATTAAGTGACCGCAGTGTTTTCATGTTTGAGTTACAACAGGTGGATAAAGGCTTCTTATGTTTCTGTTGAAAGGGATTGATTACTGGAGTCATTGCCGAGTCCTCGGCAAACAATGCATCCTGCTGAAAGGGCCATGTTCACCGAGGTGGTCTATCCTCTGGGATAAGACGTACGTGTGTTTATTGTTCACTCCGCTCAGTGTACTCATCTTTTCCTCTCCTCCCCTTGCAGATATGTGTCACGAAGATGTCTACACGCAACTTCCAGGGAATGGACTCGGTAATCAAACCATTGGACACCATCCCTGAGGACAAGAAAGTGCGTGTTCAGAGGACTCAGAGCAGCTTCGACCCCTTCGAAAAAGCAGCAAACCAGGTGAAGAGGGTGCACTCAGAAAACAATGCATGCATTAACTTTAAGAGCACATCCGTGGGGAAGGAGTCTCCCAAGGTCAGACGACATTCAAGCCCTAGCTCGGTAAGAACGCTGCACAGGGTTGGGAATCTGGTGGGAGCAGAATTGCCGTCGCAGACATCCACTCCCCCGGTGTTTGTGAAACAACTTTTATAGAGAGCAGCAATGCAACAAAATCTGCGACTTCTGTCTGACATCTGCTCCGCCTAAAACCAAGAGTTAAGTTATGGGTGGAGGGTGACCAGGGTGTGAAGGTGCTCTGCCGTCCCTGTTGTTGCTCATGCGATGTAAGACGTCTCTGCGAGAAAAAAAAAAACGCACTCTCAATTTTTAACCAACGCAATGTAATAGTATATAATTGATAGTTGTGTTTAAAGTATGTCTAAAGCCACATTTTATTTATATTTTTGCTTTTGACGGAATGTAAAAGGGTAGGAACCACTGTGTCTTTTTAGTGCATTTGTCTTTTCTAGGGAGATTTAATCTCTGTTGGTCCTGATGACTATTTTCACTGGAAAGTGGAGGAAAATCTAAATATTGAGCTTTCACCAGACTAGGAACAGAGTATAAATCTTCCAATGGAGGCACCTGTACAGTGAGAAGAGCGTGAGATTAACTCAATTTGGAGTCATTTCCTATCATTTCCTATTGCACCTACAGGACAGGAAAAGAGAGTCTATCTACCAAATGGGGTAAAGCAAGAAGGACCATTCCTGAAAGGGCCCACTGAATGGTGCTACATTTTTTTCCCCAAACTAGGTACATCCAGGCACACAGCAACAGTTACCCAGATCTTGTACTCAGGTCTGTACTCACAAGTCCCTGGGCAATGGGATGCCTCCCTCCTGTGTCAGGCAGACATTTTCATAGTGAACTCCGCAGGCTGGATCCTTGGTGAAATCCCCCTTTCTTTAGCTTCAGAGATAGAAGCTAGGCACCCAGCTCTAGTTTAGCTGGGACCTTGATGAGCTTTTGGCAAGTGTCAGCTGGCTTGCCTGGTGGGGCAGCAGCCCTCCGTCCTGGGAACTTCTTCTCCTCCTGGACAACAACAGGGCAGCTCCAGGCTTCAGACTCTTTATGCTCACTACCAGCTGCCATCTGGGCACTCTTTCCCAGGGATTCGCTGATTCTGCTGATTTGCTTTATCCAGCCCACTACATTCTAGAACCATCTGGAAGGCAGGGGAAGCAGTCAAACCCACAGCCAGTAAAACTCAGAGCAGCCCAAAGCAATCATACCCTGCTCCACTGATTACAGAGGAGTTGAACTAAATAATCCTTGCAGCCTACTGTAAACTAGGAGGGTGCTACATCACAAGTTTTAATTTCTGAACCCCAATAGAACCTGTAGCTCCTCTCCAAGCTCCCCTAATTCAGTCATCTGGTGAGGGTGCAGTTCCCACATAACTTGTTTTGCCTGATACGCAGAAGCGCGCACTGAAAGCCACTCAATTGCTAATGTCACAGGAAGGCTTCAACTCCCTCCCCTCCCGAACCACACCCCTAACACGTTTTACAAGTCATGGGCTTAATCGTAGAATGGGGATTTATAAAGTATTCTATATCCGTTAGAGTTGGTTCAGGAGGAGATGGAGCTGAAGCCTTCCTGTCACATTTCGCAATTGAGCGACTTTCGGTGTGCTGTAATTATTTTCTACTATATGGAAAACTAAAGTAAGCTTTTAGATATTTAAACCCAGTGTAGTAAGAATTACCCTGAGTACAGCAGAGGTCCGTAACCTACCAAGACTTGGCCGTCCACCTAAACGGACAGGCCGGGCAAGGAGAGCATTCATCAGAGAATCAGCCAAGAGGCCCATGGTAACTCAGGTGGGGGAATCTGTCCACAGGACAACTATTAGTCGTGCTCTCCACAAATCTGACCTTTATGGAAGAGTGGCAAGAAGAAAGCCATAGTTAAAAGAAAGCCATAAGAACTCCCGTTTGCGAGAAGCCATGTGGGGTCAATGCAAACGTGGAAGAAGGTGCTCTGGTCAGATGAGACCAAAATGTGACTTTTTGGCTGAAAAACAAAACACTGTGTGGTGGAAAACTTGTACTACACATCACACTGAGCACACGGTGGTGGCAGGATCATGTAGTGGGGGATGCTTTCCTTCAGCAGGGAAGCTGATCAGAGTTGATGGGAAGATGGATGGAGTCAAATACAGGGCAATCTTAGAAGAAAACCTGTTAGTCTGCAAAAGACTTTAGACTGGGGCGGAGGTTCACCTTTCAGCAGGACAACGACCCTAAACATACAGCCAGAGCTACAATGAAATGGTTTAGATCAAAGCATATTCATGTGTTAGAATGGCCCAGTCAAAGTACAGAACTAAATCCAATTGAGAATCTGTGGCAAGACATGAAAATTGCTGTTCACAGATGTTCTCTATCCAAGCTTGAGCTATTTTGCAAAGAATGGGCAAAAATGTCACTCTGTAGATGTGTAAAGCTGGTAGAGACATCCCCAAAAAAGACTTGCAGCTGTAATTGCACTGAAAGGAGGTTCTACAAAGTATTGACTCAGGGGGGCTGAATACAAATGTATCCCACACTTTTCACATTTGTAAAAAAAAAATGAAAAACCCATTTATAATTTTTCCTTCCTGAGGAAGTTACGAGGTACGTGACGTAACGTCGTAGGGAAATTGATCCCCTTGTGTTCCCATTACTCATTACATGGAACGTTCTAGAACTTTAGTCTCACTAATTTATTTATCTCATTGCAATATTGAACCATTTTTCACACTTGGCACTTTTTAAGTGTATTTTTGCACTTTTTGTCACTTTGCACTTTTTGCTATTTTTGCACATTGACACCATTTTATTGATCATATATTTGATGCTGTATTTATTCATTTGTGGATTAGTAAGTGTTTGCACATTTGCACCATATATGAGCCCATTGGAATTCATCGTACAGCACTTTGTCACTTTTTTGCAGTTTGCACATTTTTGTATTTCTTTAGTGCAAGATCACTTTTAAGAATTATTTATTTACGTGTACAGTGAACACCATTAGATATAGCAGCTTTCTATACTTATTCACTCATTAGTAGCGCGAAAGACACCACATCTTCACCCCCATTGGAAGGTTTTCTTTTCATCCATCTTATTGTGGATTATTTGATGGACCCTTGGATGGATTGGTTCTGGTGAGAACTAAAAATGTTGCTCTTTCCCTTACTTTCAGTCCTAATGTCAATGGTCCAAGGACATATCAAGCAGGTAAATCTCCCCATTGGGGAGACAGACCACAATAAAATCTCAACAGGGATGCTAACTCTTCCCTACTCTGTCTACAATGTAAAAAAAACTCTTGTCCTTTAGATACATTGCAAAAGATTTTAGTTTTCTCTCTTTGATTAATCCTACGGTGCTGATCTGTTTTAACAAACTCCCCTATTTATGCACCCAATAGAAATGTACCTTTACCCAGTCTATAAGGCAATTTCTTTGGGTTTGTAAGTGATAGAAGAGGAAATTGGACGCAGACAATATCGGGTAACCTCAAACATTGATTGTGGAACAGAGTTCATAGCACAGTGGGGGATACAATTTCTTGAAGCTGAATTTTCTATAGTCAATGCTACTCTGACAAAACTGTGCAATTTATGGACAATTTTCACACAATGCAAAGCTAAACTAGACCTCATTTAGAAAAATGTAAAAAGAATGTCAAATGAAAATCCATGATTTAATTGTACAATTTTTACATTTAAATTGCCTACCATCGAAGGATGGATGAAGACTATAGGATGAAACCATTTTTTTTCTTTTCTAAAAGGTAATGAGAGCGATATAAATCCATTTTTTTTTTAAATCATTGTAGATGAAGCCCATTATATATCAATCCTAACCCAGCTATCTTTTTTTTAGGGCCCGTGTCCTCGGCTGCATTCTTATATGCATCTGAAGTATGGAGGATCTAGATTACTTTTATAAAGCTGATAATATTTGGGTCTGAAATCCTGACGCATATATTTAGTGTTTTAAAATGAACAAAGTGTCTGCTAATACCCTTTAAAGTGTACTTGTAGTGATGTTGAAGTGACCAAACACTAACATCAGTTGCAGGGGGGCCCAGCATTTTTTTTAGGATACCTGGAAAGTCCCAAAACTTTAGGTGCTCCAAGATTTCAAATTTCAATTTTTTATTTTTTTTAACAAAAAATTTTTTTTTCCATAAAAACAAAAGCTACAAACTGTAAGCAGTGGATACGTATACAATATGTAAAAATCAAAGCAGATAGTACATACCAATGAGAATGACAATTCCCTCTAAGCAGTAAACAGAGAAGGGGGAGGGATAGGGTAAATACAAAGTTATCTAGTCGGCACCCCTCTTGTTGCATGCATACATACAAGGTTGTCACCAGCTCTGTATAGGAAGCATACATACAGTACAGACCAAAAGTTTGGACACACCTTCTCATTCAAAGAGTTTTCTCTATTTTCATGACTATGAAAATTGTAGATTCACACTGAAGGCATCAAAACTATGAATTAACACATGTGGAATTATACATAACAAAAAAGTGTGAAACAACTGAAAATATATTTCATATTCTAGGTTCTTCAAAGTAGCCACCTTTTGCAGCAGACACATCTCTAGAACTGTTAAGAGGAGACTGTGTGAATCAGGCCTTCATGGTAGAATATCTGCTAGGAAACCACTGCTAAAGAAAGGCAACAAGCAGAAGAGACTTGTTTGGGATAAAGAACACAAGGAATGGACATTAGACCAGTGGAAATCTGTGCTTTGGTCTGATGAGTCCAAACTTGAGATCTTTGGTTCCAACCCCCGTGTCTTTGTGTGACGCAGAAAAGGTGAACGGATGGACTCTACATGCCTGGTTCCCACCGTGAAGCATGGAGGAGGAGGTGTGATGGTGTGGGGGTGCTTTGCTGGTGACACTGTTGGGGATTTAAACAAAATTGAAGGCGTACTGAACCAGCATGGCTACCACAGCATCTTGCAGCGGCATGCTATTCCATGTGGTTTGCGTTTAGTTGGACCATCATTTATTTTTCAACAGGACAATGACCCCAAACACACCTCCAGGCTGTGTAAGGGCTATTTGACCAAGAAGGAGAGTGATGGGGTGCTGCGCCAGGTGACTACCTCTTGAAGCTCATCAAGAGAATGCCAAGAGTGTGCCAAGCAGTAATCAAAGCAAAAGGTGGCTACTTTGAAGAACCTAGAATATGAAATATATTTTTAGTTGTTTCAAACTTTTTTGTTCTGTATAATTCCACATGTGTTAATTCATAGTTTTGATGCCTTCAGTGTGAATCTACAATTTTCATAGACATGAAAATAAAGAAAACTCTTTGAATGAGAAGGTGTGTCCAAACTTTTGGTCTGTACTGTATATGTAAGACAATCTGGACAATGTATATCGGGTAGTGGGTGTATGAGGACTCTCCTCCGATAGGGGTTCATTGGTGGCCCAGAAGTGGGCTAGGAGACATCGGACACGTAGATCCGGGGGGGTGTTTATCTCAATCTATACCTCTACGAAGCACCACTCAGATTCTAAATATAGGTAACTCGTTTTGCCTGGCTGAGTAGTTCTTTAGCCGTTGTTTTTGTAGACTCCAATCCCTACTCCATAGGGAGCTGCTCCTCTGGAACCCATGGGTCCCATATTTTAGCAATTTTTTGGGGGACAGTCAGGTCCTAAGTAGGTCAATTTGTACAAAGGAAGGGCCTTATTTATGAGGGTTCTCCATTGCTGTACGGTCGGCGGGAAACACCCCTTCCATTGTAGCAGAATCGCCTTTCTGGCATAAAAAGCCACATAGAATACAAATCATTTTTTGGATTGGGGAGTCTCCAATGTATCCACAATCCCAAGCAGCAGTGGCATCGGGTCACATGGAACTTTGTTTGCTAACAGAATTAATAACATTGACTACTCCCCTCCAGAAAGTCTGTATAAGCTGGCATGACCAAACCACATGGAAGAAGGATCCCTCCTCCCAGGTACATTTGGGGCAAGCCGGGCTGCTGTTGGGATAGATTTCAAATTCCAATTTTAATGTGGAGGTCTATGCTGTGGCCTTCAACTTTCCATACTTTAGCAAAAAAGGTCAGTAAGACTGTCCATCACAGTGGGGTCATAGCGAGCTATGGGAGCGGCTTACCTGAAGTCGGCATTTTCATACTAGATCATTCTGAGTTCCAGGACTCCTGGAGAGCTTTAGAAAAAAGCATTAATTGCATAAAGTTGTCTGTAAGTTACTGTAAATTAAGAATGCTTTTAGTAATAGACGTTATTTGTTTTTTATTTTTTATTATTTTTTGTAAGGTTTTTTATTAAAGTGGATGTAAACCCTTATTTTTTTATTTTTTTTATGTCACAATGTAGAGTATAAGATTTCTCATCATCTGTGCCCAGTCTTGCGACAGAGTTAATCCAGCTCTGAGCAATCCTCTTTTATTGTTCAGTGAATTAAAACGGACTTACAGAGAAAAACCGTAGTCCGTTCCGCCCCCTTGCTGTGAAGTTTATTTACATATTTCATGCACTAGCCTGGAGACTGGCATTAATTTTTAATTCCCACTTCCACTCCTTTTCTGAAGTCATGTGGTTACTTTTCTGGATTTTGACTGGATGTTAGTGATCATAGCAGAATTTGGTGTAAGGAATACACAGGAAAAAATGCATGTTGACAAGGAGTGTAGAGGAGGGTGGGGGAGTCTACTGACATCACAACTCCACCCACCGAGCTCCAGACAACAGATCCACCCACAGAATCTGCAATTTTTCAGTTTTTATAACAGACAGAGGGGAGACATTTGACAGGTAAGGATACATGCAGGAGGCATCTATATCCTTATAGATCAGCACTATGGCAGTAGTTTAGAAAGGATGAGAGTGGCTTTACATCCACTTTAAGGGTATGAATAACCTAACAGAAGGTAGCATAGATGCGGGAGCAGCCGCTCTGATAAACAAACAAATGTAACAATATGTCTGTTCTAGATAAAATACATACTATGTAACGCAAAATGCAACATATGGTATTAAGCCATTGGTTAACTAGGGTTCAAAGCTTATGAAATGTTATGGGATGTAGTCAAAATTATGGTGGATTTTGCATCTAGATATTCGTCGTTGGTATCTGAGACAATGGAATAGGGGGTTAGGAGAAGTGATCTAATTGGGGGGGGGGGGGGGGGGGGGGTTGATCAGGTTATTTTTTTTTTTATTAATTAACAAAATGGAAAGTAAATGAACAGAAGAGGAATCCAAAGCAAATCAATATTTTGATGTGGCCACTTTTTGTCTAAAAAACAGCATCAGTTCTTCTAGGTACACCTACACAGAGATTTTAATGTAACTCTGCAGGTTGCTTGTTCCAAACATCTTGGAGAACAAAGCACAGATCTTCTGTGGATGTAGGCTGCCTCAAATTCTTTCGGTCTCTTCATGTAATGCCAGAATGACTCCACAATGGCTATGATCAGGGCTCTTTGGGGGCCAAACCATCACTCCCAGGACTCCTTGTTCTTTACAGTGAATATAGTTCTTAATGAAATTGGCTGTACCTTTGGGTTCATTGTCCTGCTGCAGAATTAATTTGGGGCCAATCACTCCCTGATGGAATGGCATAATAGATAAATATCGGCCTGTATTTCTCAGCATTGAGGACACCATTTATCCTGACAAAATCTCCAACTCCATTTGCACAAATGGAGCCTCAAACTTGCAAGGAACCTCTACAATGCTTCACTGTTGCCTGCAGACACTTATTATTGTACTGCTCTCCAGCCCTTTGGCCAAAAAAACTGCCTCCTGAATCAGCCAAATATTACAAATATTGACTGATCAGTCCGGAGCACCTGCTGCAATTTTTCTGCACTCCAGTTCCTATGCTTTTGTGCATAGTTGAGTCTTAGGCCGCGTACACACGATCATTTTTCGGCATGAAAAAAAACTACGTTTTTAAAAACGTCATTTAAAATGATCGTGTGTGGGCTTCACATCGTTTTTCGGCTTCTGAAAAACGACGACAAAAAAAAATTCGAACATCCTGCATTTTTTAACGTCGTTTTAAAAATGAAGTTTTTCGGGTTGTAAAAAATGATGGTGTGTGGGCTAAAACAACGTTTTAAACCCGCGCATGCCCAGAAGCAAGTTATGAAATGGGAGCGCTCATTCAGGTAAAATGGAGTAAGCACATTCATCACGTCGTAACAGACAAAGCGCAAATCGTCTTTTACTAACACGGAATCAGCTAAAGCAGCCCAAAGGCGAATAGAACTTCCCCTTTAGAGTGCCGTTGTACGTGTTGTACGTCACCGCGCTTTTTTCATAATTTTTTAAAAACAATGGTGTGTGGGCAACGTCGTTTTTAATGATGAAGTTGGAAAAACTTCGTTTTTTGGACATGCTGAAAAACGTTTTGTTTTTTTCATGCCGAAAAATGATCGTGTGTACGCGGCATTAGCCTTGTTTCCATATTCTATGGGATCGATTGCAAAAAATAAAATAAAAAATAGATTGTAATGGAAGTTTAGCCACCTTAGAAACCTGATAGGTGTACCTATCGCCCTTAGGTGACTTGAACAATATTGTTGTTTTTGTACATTTAATATACACTTTATGGTCAAATTTATTGGGACAAGCACATGAACTTTAATGGCACCCCAGTCTTGGTCCATAGGGTTCAATATTGAGTTGGCCCTCCCTTTACTTCAACTCTTCTGGGAAGACTGTCCACACCACTAGATTTAGGAGTGCGTCTATGGGAATGTTTGACCATTCTTCCAGAAGCGCATTTGTGAGGTCAGGCACTGATGTTGGACTGGCAGGCCTGGCTCGCAGTCTCCACTGTTATTCATTCCAAAGGTGTTCTATTGGGTTCAGGTCAGAACTCTGTGCAGGCCAGTCAAGTTATTATACCCCAAACTCGCTTATTCACACTATATTGCCAAAAGTATTGCGCCACCCCTCCAAATCATTTAGTGGAGGGGGAATTATGGTGTGGGGTTGTTTTTCAGGGGTTGGGCTTGGCCCTTTAGTGAAGGGAACTCTGAAGGCGTCAGAATACCAAGACATTTTGGACAATTTCATGTTCCCAACATTGTGGGAACAGTTTGGGGATGGTCCTTTCCTGTTCCTACATGACTGTGCACCAGTGCACAAAGCAAGGTTCATAAAGACATGGATGAGCGAGTTTGAGGTGGAGGAACTTGACAGGCCTGCACAGAGTCCTGACCTCAACCCAATAGAACACAAGTTTACATACCCTGGCAGAATTTGATTTCTTGGCCATTTTTTTTTTAGAGAATATGAATGATAACACAAAAACATTTTTCACTCATGGTTAGTGTTTGGCCTGGCCAGGGTATGTAAACTTATAAGCACAACTGTATGGGCTAAGTCTGGTAGTATGTTGGGAGATGTGAAGTCGAGCAGGGTGGCTTTTCAGGGTGGGGATGAGTTCACGTGTAAATATCCACACTTATAACAAGAAATGATTATAGTAGAGATTTGCCATTCATAAGGGTGTTAAAAACTAGCTGGTTTTATTGCACATCCTTCACTGCTAAGATTTGCGGGATAGCTGCATGATATAGGATTCATAATATTGCAGTAATTGTAGGCGCCTCATAAGAGACTGAGCTCTGATATCATTTTTTTCACAGGAAATTAAAAAATATTGTAATATGCATTTGGTAAAATCAAAGCCTTCAGGAAGCTGTTAGTCCATGTCAGGCAGGGTCCATCTTATCTGATGGCTCCTTGCCTGAACACATTGTTGTGTTTAAAAGGGATGTCCACTTTTTTGAAAAAAAGGTTCCATTTATAAAATCAGCCATGGTATGTCCATTTAGGGAATAAAATATATGCAATAAATCTCTACAATATATTTTTCCATGCTTTGTCTCTAAAATACCCCCCCATGTGGCCTGGGATGAGGGGGGAGGGTTGTTCATGCTCGGTCCCCCCTTTCCAGACCACCCAAGCTGCATGATTGGATAAGAATCTGGTATGGATTTTGGGGGATTTTTCTTTTCTTTTTTTTTTTACAAGAAGCTCCCCCATAAAATCCATAACAGACTCAAAGGGATTCATTTACTAACGGAGTGCAAAATCTGGTGCAGCTCTGCATAGAAACCAATCGGCTTCCAGTTTTTTTTTTTTTTTTTAATCAAAGCTTAATTGAACAAGCTGAAGTCTGAAGCTGATTGGCTACCATGCACAGCTGCACCAGATTTTGCACACCCCAAATGGTCTGGTATGGAATTTTGGAGGCCTCATGCCATTTTTTTTGTTGGGGGTCCCCCTTAAAATTCATACAAGACCTAAAGGGTCTGATATGAATTTTTGGGGGAACCCCACGCCTTTTTGTTTTTTCTCCTGTTTCTTTACATTCACCTGTCAGTTGGGAATTGCTGGCTGACAACTGAATGTGCTGGGCAGGTATGGGTCACTGTTAAAATTCTACAGAGCAGCGGCGCTTCTGGCCCCTCCTTTCTGTCCAGTGCCCCCATGGGAAGCTGCTTTCTATGGGGTCACTTGTGCATGCTCGCTCCTGAGCCCCCCTTTTGCATCCCTTTGACGCAGACGATGGGACTATAGAAAGAAGGAACCGCCGCTCCAGATGATGTACCTCAGTGGTGAATGAAATGGCCCAAAATCCGGTGGGTGCAGGCAATGCACAGAGCATAAATGGGAGAAAATAAATTTTGGACAGCCGCACTCCAATAAAAGGTAAAAAGGTGGTGCCTTTTATTCTGGTTAAAAATACTACAAAAGCAAGAAAAAAACAGCAAACAGTGGGGTAATAGAGCTAACTAGTTTCACATTGATAACCAATGCTTAGTCATAGCTAAAAAAAACTAGTTAGCTCTATTGCCCCACTGTTTGCTGTTTTTTTCTTGCTTTTGTAGTATTTATTACCAGAATAAAAGGCACCACCTTTTTACCTTTTATTGGAGTGCGGCTGTCCAAAATTTCTTTTCTCCCATTTAGACGATGGGACTAGGCCCCGCTCCCTCATCACTGGCTTTGATTGACAACAAAGCAAAGCCAGTGAGACCCAGAGGTGAGGGGAGAGAAGAGTTGCAGATGTGCATGGCGTTGGATCAAATGGGGCTAAGGTAAATAAAAGAGGGGGGTTGAAGGGGAATGCTGATGTGTAAATGTTTTTTACCCTAATGCAAGGAATGCATTAAGGTAAAAATGTTTAGGCTTTATAACCACTTTAAACGGTTGCATACTGCTGGCCCTTTTTTTTCTTTTTTTTTCTGCAAGGTATAGTCACAATGTGCTGGTATTCAGTCTCTTCAATGTAAACACGGAAGCAACGTCATGACGTCACTTCCGGGTTATTTGGCTGCCAATGGCGCCGGATTTAAAAAAAAAATACACAATATTCAGAATCGCCGTTTTTACGGAAGTGCAAAGGAGGGATCGGGGGTCTTTTAGACCCCCCGATCCCACCATGAAGAGTACCTGTCAACTCCTATTACTGTCACAAGGGATGCTTACTGTAACGGAATGACCCGGGACAAACAGAGACTTTGGAAGGATGAGGGGTACTCCTGTACCGGCGTCACCAAGGATTCCTATGTCTAGGGTCACCTTATGTCCGATAGGGCCATAGGGTGACTGAGAAATGATATCCTAAATTACAGAACAGGGGACATTACTGATAGCTCATATTGCAAAGTGTTGGTTTATTCTATGACTCATCTCTCGGTGTAGACTGTTGACATGTTAAATGTGGCTGGCTCTTGAAAGGCCTTTCATTGTGTGATAACAATGCTTAAAGCCTATTGATGCTCAGAGGTGTGAATACCTTTCTGTCAAGCTGTATGCGGAGACAGAACGTCTGTCTAAAGATGTGGATTGAGAAGAAATCATTGTGTGATGGTGTTTTGTTTGAATTCTGTTAATGAAGGAATGTGACTTCTCAGGTGCAGTGATAATTATAGCCCGGCGCCGAGATGTCTGGAATGTTTAGCAGTTAGCCATCTGAAGGTGTATTGAAGCCCCCCCAGGGTGTGAGGTGTGGGTGGAGAGTTTGATTGTTCCTTTCATGCTTAAACTGTATATAAACTTGAGAGCTAACCATTAAAGTTGTCTTGCATTTGAAACCAGAACAGAGCCGTGTGTTTCGTGTCTGGGGGGAATTCTTATGGGTCGTGTTCGTTTGCCTGATTGTGGAGTGTCGATAAGCCGTCGTCGGTTGATCGAAGGTCGTAAACGGTGGTGACCGTTACACTTACATTCCTTGTGACAGCAATAAAAGTGATCACAATTTTTTTTTTTTTTTTTAAAAACACAATTTTATATTATAAATAAAATAAATAAGAATTTAAAAAAAAAAAATTCTTCTTCAAGGTCCAAGCAGTACTGATTCACATTTTTAAGCCGTTAAATTGATGGGTTTAGTTAAATGACCCTGCTAAATCTGACCTGGACATCCAGGCATTCGTGACCCCTGGCCATGAAAGGATGATATCTTCAGGGAGGAAATAATGTTTTGTTCTGTGCATTTATTATTTCTGTAGAAGAGAAGTGTGAAAATATCCTTCCAGATAAAGTTAACACTGGTTTCTCAAATCCTACAAAATGTGTTTCATCACAAGGACTTTTTTTTTTTTTTTTTTTTTTTTTTTTGTGTCTGCGGCAGTTCTGGGAAATGTCATGGAAATGAGAAGGTGATTTTCATCTGCTTTTTCATTGATCTCTCTACATATTATTAGTGCGCTGCCGAATGCCGGTAGGAAGTACACCGCCAGTGTACCTATTTGCAGACTGTGGTTGTCAGTGTGGGCTTGTTCACTCTGCTCAGTTGTAAATGACAGATTAGGATGGCAAGAAGTTGTGTTTTTATTGTCAGTTATTTTAGCACAGCCAAGTTTTTAATGTTGTCCAAAAGAAGCACAGAGACTTTTTTCAAAGGCATGCTGCTTTTTTATTTAAAGTAGATCTCTAACCAAATTTAATTTTGGATAGAGTGTGGAAGAATTGGAACCCCGGTCCTGTTTTTATTTCCGTCCGTATGTCCTTTCCGTCCGTACTCTCACTGGAGTGATTCAAACATTTTCCTGGTGACCAATATTTATTGGGGTAAAATGACTGCACCAGCCAAGCAGACACTGGCTGGAAAAAGCGCCCAGAGGCGATTCAGTTCGCATTAGTAGTGCTATACAAGTCATTCATTCACCTGACTCGAAATAGAGAGATAATCTAACATTTTTTAGCTGTCACTGTAACTGAAATGTCTTACTTTGAAGAGATTTTCTCTCACTTCTTGTTGGGTGGCTGTTACTGATAGTAATGGAAAAGCAACCCCAATGGGACACAGACTTCAACAGGTTTTAACCAATTACTACTCTATCTAAAACAACTAAGCTGTATAACCAAAAGGTTTCTGGACACCTGCAAGTATATGGCCAACAGTTTGTAGATACCTCCCAAAAGGAGTCCAGATGTTTGTTTCAGGTAAAATGCTATTGTTAAAACCGTTTCAGCTCCGGAAGATTTTACCCCCTTCCTGACCAGAGCACTTTTTACAATTTGGCACTGCGTTGCTTTAACTGACAATTGTGGGGCCGTGCAACGCTGCACCCAAACAAAATGTATGTCCATTTTTTCCCACAAATGGCTTTCTTTTGGTGGTATTTGATCACCTCTGTGGTTTTTATTTTTTGCGCTATAAACAAAAGAGCAGCGACAATTTTGAAAAAAAAAAACATTTTTTACTTTTCGCTATAATAAATATCCCACATTTTTTCTAAAAATGCTGATATGTATTCTACATACTTTTGGTAAAAAATAGCGTATATTGATTGGTTTGCGCAAAAGTTATAGCGTCTACAAAATAGCTGATAAAATTATGGCATTTTTATTATTTCTTTTTATACTAGTAATGGCGACGATCTGCGATTTTTTTTAATTTTTAATTGGGGCTGCAGTATTGTGGACAGAGCCGACACTTTTGACAAATTTTTGGGACCATTGACAATTTTACAGGGATTAGTGCTATAAAAATGCACTGATTTACTGTAAAAATGTCACTGGCAGGGAAGGGGTTAACACTAGGGGACGATCAAGGGGTTAACTGTGTTCCCTCTGCATGTTCTAACTGAAGAAGGGGGGTGGGACTTACTAGGGGCAATGACAGGTGATCAGTCATTTCTCCCCCAAGAGAAACGGGAGCTGTGTGTTTACACACACAGCTCCCGGTTCTCGCTGTGTCCCGAGCGATCGCAATCCAGGGGCGGGCAAGTGCCTCCGGCTTTTTTTTCTGTTCCAGTTTGACTGTGGCCCTGTGCACAAAGCCAACTTCTAGGAGGGTTTGGCCCCCCTTTATTTTAGGGCCCCCTTTATGTTAGTTGTTTTCATATTTGGAAGCAGATCTAAGGAAAGACTCTATCCTCTGGGAAGAGGCACCTTCTGTGTCATAATCTGAGTTCACTCTTTTGGAGGAGTGGGGTTTCTTCCCCTTATCAAGCGAGGGACTTTCTCCCCTTGGCAATCAAGCGAGGGACTTTCTCCCCTTATCATTCAAGCGAGGGACTTTCTCCCCTTATCAATCAAGCGAGGGACTTTCCCCCCTTGGCAATCAAGCGAGGGACTTTCTCCCCTTGGCAATCAAGCGAGGGACTTTCTCCCCTTATCATTCAAGCGAGGGACTTTCTCCCCTTATCAATCAAGCGAGGGACTTTCCCCCCTTGGCAATCAAGCGAGGGACTTTCTCCCCTTGGCAATCAAGCGAGGGACTTTCTCCCCTTGGCAATCAAGCGAGGGACTTTCTCCCCTTGGCAATCAAGCGAGGGACTTTCTCCCCTTGGCAATCAAGCGAGGGACTTTCTCCCCTTGTGGAGCAAAGATTGAGCTGTCAGTTACACCTAGGAATATAGAACAGTAGGACCAAAAATGTCACGTGTGCCAAACTTTCCCGGGCACGGAGTTTCTCCTAGTGGATCTGTTTTTAAAGAAACTTGGGGGTTAATTTACTAAAGGCAAAAACACCTTTCCCTTTGAGGCCAGGTGCCCTAGAGCTTAAAGAAAGAAGTTCTGCTGACTTGCATTATCCAATCATGTCCAAGCAAAAATGATTTTTTTTTTTTTCCTTGAATGTAATTTGGTATCTTTTGTAAGTGAATACCCCAATTGCCTTTAGTAAATCAACCTACTTTTTTTGTCAGTACAGCATTACTGATACTGAAATACTGAAAAATCGGTATGTTTAGAAATGTTATATTTAGTAAAGGGATCTGAGTTAAAAGTGTTAGGAAAACTCTGACATGAAATATGAGCAAAGCTTATCCCTACTGTAGTGTGTACTTGCCTCTCCCCAAACCTCTGACTTGAAATATGAACAAAGTATATCCCTATATACTGATTTCATGCCTCTGTCCGAAGCACCAAGTGTCATTTCTGTCTGCTGCCTCGTTCCTTTGTGGTCTGTACAAGTCACTTCCTGACACCAAGAGGTAAAATTGTGACAGGGGATTCTAGCACACAGCCTGTGATTGACAGCCTCAGCTCTGTTCCTGCGTGAAAGGGGGGGTAGGTTACATCTTTACATAGTTACATAGGAGGTGAGGTTGAAAAAAAGACACAAGTCCATCAAGTCCAACCTATGTGTGTGATTATATGTCAGTATTACCTTGTATATCCCTGTATGTTGTGGTCATTCAGGTGCTTATCTAATAGTTTCTTAAAACCATCAATGCTCCCCGCTGAGACCACTGCCTGTGGAAGGGAATTCCACATGTTTGCCGCTCTTACAGTAAGGAACCCTCTAAGCAGTTTAAGGCTAAACCTCTTTTCTTCTAATTTTAATGAGTGGCCACGTGTCTTGTTAAGCTCCCTTCCGCAAAAAAGTTTTATCCCTATTGTGGGGTCACCAGTACGGTATATTTAAATTGAAATCATGTCCCCTCTCAAGTGTCTCTTCTCTAGAGAGAATAAGTTCAGTGCTCGCAACTTTTCCTCATAACTAATATCCTCCAGACCCTTTATTAGCTTTGTTGCCCTTCTTTGTACTCCATTTCCTCTGCAAAAAAATAAAGCACTACACCCCAAGTCGCCCCCTCCGGTCAACTAACCAGAACCTCCTTCACATTCCCAAGACACACTACAAATCAAAAGGCGAACGAAGATTCGCAGTCCAAGGACCCCGGCTATGGAACGCTCTACCCACGGACATCCGCTTGGAAGAAAACTATCTGGCCTTCAGGAAGAAGCTTAAGACCCATCTCTTCTGAAGACCCATCTCTTCTGAAGACCCATCTCTTCTGAAGACCCATCTCTTCTGAAGACCCATCTCTTCTGAAGACCCATCTCTTCTGAAGACCCATCTCTTCTGAAGACCCATCTCTTCTGAAGACCCATCTCTTCTGAAGACCCATCTCTTCTGAAGACCCATCTCTTCTGAAGACCCATCTCTTCTGAAGACCCATCTCTTCTGAAGACCCATCTCTTCTGAAGACCCATCTCTTCTGAAGACCCATCTCTTCTGAAGACCCATCTCTTCTGAAGACCCATCTCTTCTGAAGACCCATCTCTTCTGAAGACCCATCTCTTCTGAAGACCCATCTCTTCTGAAGACCCATCTCTTCTGAAGACCCATCTCTTCTGAAGACCCATCTCTTCTGAAGACCCATCTCTTCTGAAGACCCATCTCTTCTGAAGACCCATCTCTTCTGAAGACCCATCTCTTCTGAAGACCCATCTCTTCTGAAGACCCATCTCTTCTGAAGACCCATCTCTTCTGAAGACCCATCTCTTCTGAAGACCCATCTCTTCTGAAGACCCATCTCTTCTGAAGACCCATCTCTTCTGAAGACCCATCTCTTCTGAAGACCCATCTCTTCTGAAGACACATCTCTTCTGAAGACCCATCTCTTCTGAAGACACATCTCTTCTGAAGACCCAAGCAGGCACTGGCTGCAAAAGCGCCTTGAGGCAATTTAGTTCGCGTTTTGAAGCGCTAAACAAGTTGTTCGTTCATTCATTCATCTCTGCAAAGTTGACGCCAACTTTGCTTTTACGATCATGGTCTTAGAAGATCTTGTCCAACACTCTCGTATAGGTATTATGGTCAGGTGATCACAAACGTTTGGCTGTACAGTGCATTAGTAGAGAATGTCGAAACCTTTCTCTGCAGATAATCTGGATGTGTATTGGACGATTTAGCCTTGAATGAACCCAATCACTGTTTCACCTCAAGTGTTTTTCCTCCCCACTCGACTGCGTCTATAAAACAAGCAATACTCAATATACTATTAATAGCACATTCCTCTTAATTAACAATCCCCTATCGGATAATATACCATTTGCGCCCATGCTTACCAAAATAACAATAAAAAAGGCTACTGCAGAAAGTTCATGTAGCGATGAAGTCTGACATTCTCAAGCTGCTTTCTGCTATAAAAAATGCATGAGACATATAATCCCCACAGCTTGTGTACGAAGCGTCAGGTGATTCTCAGTTTAATCTTCCATTAAGACTCCGTTTTATTGTCTCGCTGGAGTTCCCTGAAAAAAGAAGCAGGTGTTGTTATGATGGCTGGCGAGAATGAATTGCACCGCAGGGATCAAGCCATATCATTTTATACCGATTTTAATGTTGAGAAAAGATTAAATCTTCATATACCCGTACCATATAGAAGGCTATATACTGTGTTTTATGTGTCTGTATGATGCCTATGTGTATTGTACACATTGTGAGAAAATATTAGGAGGTTATGTACCAAAATAATTTTTTTGGGGTGTGGTTTTGGATAGAGCAGAGATAGTTTAGAAGCCAGCACTCCAAAATAAAGTCCAAAGAAGTTTTTTGAAAACCCATGTAGAATAGGGATGAGCCGAACACCCCCCCCCCCCCCCCCCGTTTAGTTCGCACCAGAACCTTCGAACGGACCGAACGTTCGCGCGAACATTTAGAACCCCATTGACGTCTATGGGACTCGAACTTTTAAATTCAAAAGTGCTCATTTTAAAGCCTAATATGCAAGTTATTGGCGTAAAACGTCTTTGAGAACCCGGGTCTTGCCCCAGGGAACATGTATCACTGGAAAATAAGTTGTAAAAACAGTCGTTTTTTCATGACATGTTAAGGACCGACTTGCATTATAAACCACCCCTTTCATGACTGCTACCCTTTTCCCCCTTTACCAAAATTAACGACTGACACCAGTGTGGAGTAAAGTTGGCCTTACGGCCTATTTTATTTAACAAAACTAAAATTAACATAAATAACCATTTTCAATAAATAACGTTTTACACAGCTTTAAACCACCTGATGGTCTAAAGACCACAACTCCAATTGGCCACTGGGACAATAACTGTTTTTTAACTTCGGCCTCAGTCGCAAACCCCAGGCTCTGAGGCAGTACACCTGTCCACAGTGACCTACACATTAACTCCTTCCTGGTCAACCACGTTGACCAAAAGGTACCCGTATCCCCCATATACCTATGGGTACAACCGTTTGAAATCAAACTTCCTGCCTTTTCCCTCTCCAGAAACCTCAAACACCGCCTTCCCCCTACCGCTCGCCTACCACATGGGAGGGTGGGTGGGACGTTTCCCTGAAGCTAAGATGGAGGAGTGACGCTATGTCACTTCCTCCCTCCAGGCTAGAGCCAGCCAGCCCCTCCTTTCCCCCCCAGCCTGCTCCTCTCCCTTAAAGCGACGCTGCTCTATTTTCCCCACGGCCCCTCCTTCTGTCTTAAAACGGCCCCAGCTACACTGTATTCCTTTCTGCGGTCCCACCTGTCATGCCGTCCCTCCTCCTAACGTTTTACTCTCGGCTCTGGGACTCTCTGGAGCAGTGATTTTAATGATGCTTAAATTAATTTTTTTTTTTTTAATTCCTTTAAATATTGTACCTGCTGGGTGTCTATAGTATGCCTGTGATAACATCTTTAAATAGCACAATCACCTGCCTGCCAGTAAATTAGGAAGAACTGATCTAGCTAAACTTCACAGTGTATAAATATATGTACAACACCTGGGATGTATATATATCCTCTACACACTGTAACATTAACTGACTAGCCTGCCTGCCTGCTCTATCTACCTGCAAAAAATGACACTCTCTCTGTCTCTCGCTGTTAATTGGCCTTTTATAGTGTGGGGCGTGTACTAAACCCCCTGAGCCATAATTGGCCAAAGCCACCCTCTCTTTAGCAGGTAACAAGTAGAGCAATGAAAACCGAGCAGAGTAATGCTGCGTACACACGGTTGGAAATTCCGCCAAGAAAAATTTGACAGCTGGTTCTCAATTTTTCAGACGGGTAAAAGTTCTTGATGGAAATTCCAGTTGTCTGTATGCAATTCCAAAAACCATGCATGCTCTGAATCAAGTCGATGCATGCTCAGAAGCATTGAACTTCATTTTTCTTGGCTCGTCATAGTGTTGTACGTCACCGCGTTCTTGGTGGCCGGAATTTGGTGTGACTGCGTGTATGCAAGACCAGTTTGAGCAGAAATTCTGTCGGAAAAAAATCCACGGATTTCTTGAATGATTTCCGATCGTGTGTACGCGGCATTAGGAAGCATTACAGCTTGTTTGGTTTATAATGCTGTATCTATTACTGTTGGGAAGGTCATACTCATGTTTGAGAGACAGTAGTCACTGAGACAAGAAATATGAAAGTTCCTAATGTTTTATTTTTGATCCTATGTTGGGGCCCCCAAATGTTGACTTGATGACCAAATGTTTCCTCTCTGCGTTGATTGGTGGGGTTCAGTGACTGTGGATAAAATTCTTCAATACTTTAATTGGGTTCTGTGGCCTTGGATATAATTCCTCAGTACCTTGGCTGGTGGGGTTCAGTGACCTTGGATAAAATGTTCTATTCAAAATCAAAGTATTGAAGAATTTTATCCAAGTTCACTAAACCCCACAAACCTTACTGAGAAATTATATCCAAGGCCACAGAACCAAAACAATGTATTGAAGATTTTTTTTCCAAGGTCACTGAACCCCACCAATCAACATACTTTGGAGTTCTATCCAAGGCCACAGAACCCAAAGTGCATTACGTTGGTTGGGTTCATTGACCTTGGACAAAATTCTTCAGTATATTGGTTGAGTTCCTGAATTTTAGTCTGCAAATTTGAAGAAGTTACAGACATGCTTGTCATGTCACAAGTAGCCAGCGTAAGATAGAAAGGTCAAATGTTCATAAAAAGGGGAAGTGGCACAGAATTGTAAGGCAACAGATGCTATTTGAAGCAAATGTTTGTCAAACCCTAACCCAGGTTTTGGTCTAGTTGTTTGGGGTCAAGATATCCCAAGAAAACTATTTCCTTCACGAATACATGCTCCAGCTGTCAGTGCTGTATAAACTGTATGTAGCATCAGCTACATACAACTGTAGCACCACCCCCGCAGGGGCTGCAAATAACTGGTTTCCCCACTCCTACACTGCCAGACAACAAGCATTTTCCACTCTCTTCCAGACACATGGGACAGTCTTGGAGCTTGGTTTTTGTTTTATTAGGGGTAATAATTTGGATGTGGAATAGGAATTATGGGATGCCCAGCTTGACTCAAACAATAACCAGGGACAACTTCCTCCCTATATACATGATTTTGAACTGTCCACCTTCCCACACACTGACAGTCTGAGGATGAAATGCAAAAGCCCCTTAAGGACTAGGATCTCTTAGTTCCTTAGAAAGTAGCACATTGTGTAGTAAGCAGCATACAGGCAGTGGCGTCACTAGGGTTGGTGTCACCTGGTGCGGTAAAATATGGTGTCATCCCCCCCCCCCAATAACATTTTTCAAATATTTTTTCCCCTACTGTTTGTTCTCTGTTCTCCTTTCTTCCCGTTTTATCTCTCTCCCTATCCATCTTTCTTGTTCGTTCTATCCCTTCTTCTTTCTCTCCATTTTTCTTTGTCCCCTCCCCCCACCTCTCTATCTCCAGGACCGGAATTCACATCTCAGGAGCCTATAAGCCAGGGGCATACCTAGAGCATTTGGCACCCGGGGCGGATCCAATATCTGGCACCCCCCCACGTTAAAATGTAAAAACACCCCACTGTGCCCCCTGCATACCTCTGCATCCTTCAATATGTTTTTGTTACTACTGTGTACCCCTCTCCACAACTGCACCTCTGGACCCCTTTACATTACACAGCCCCCTGCATCAATGGACCCCTTTACATTACACAGCCCCCTGCATCACTGGACCCCTTTACATTACACAGCCCCCTGCATCACTGGACCCCTTTACATTACACAGCCCCCTCCATCACTGGACCCCTTTAAAATTACACAGTACCCTGCATCACTGCACCCCTTTACATTACACAGCACCCTGCATCACTGGACCCCTTTACATGTCATAGCCCCCTGCACCTCTGGACCCTTTTACATTACACAGCCCCCTGCACCACTGGACCCCTTTACACAGCACCCTGCACCTGGGGACCCCTTTACGTTACACAGCACCCTGCATCACTGGACCCCTTTACATTACACAGCACCCTGCACCTCTGGACCTCTTTACATTACACAGCCCCCTGCATCACTGGACCCCTTTAAAATTACACAGTACCATGCATCACTGGACCCCTTTAAAATTACACAGCACCCTGCATCACTGGACCCCTTTACATCTCACAGCCCCATTCACCTCTGGGCCATTTTACATTACACAGCACCCTGCACCTATGGGCCCCTTTACATTACACAGCACCCTGCACCACTTTACATCACATAGCCCCCTGCACCCCTTTACATTACACAGCACCCTGCATCACTGGACCCCTTTACATTACACAGCACCCTGCACCTCTGGACCCCTTTACATTACACAGCACCCTGCACCTCTGGACCCCTTTACATTACACAGCACCCTGCACCTCTGGACCCCTTTACATTACACAGCACCCTGCACCTCTGGACCCCTTTACATTACACAGCACCCTGCACCTCTGGACCCCTTTACATTACACAGCACCCTGCACCTCTGGACCCTTTTACATTACACAGCACCCTGCACCTCTGGACCCCTTTACATTACACAGCACCCTGCACCTCTGGACCCCTTTACATTACACAGCACCCTGCACCCCTGGACCCCTTTACATTACACAGCACCATGCACCTCTGGACCCATTTACATTACACAGCACCCGGCATCACTGGACCCCTTTACATCTCATAGCACCCTGCATCTCTGGACCCTTTTACATTACACAGCACCCTGCATCACTGCACCCCTTTTACATTACACAGCCGCCTGCACCTCTGCACCCCTTCACATTACACAGACCCCCTTCAGTGCAGACACCCCCCGCTTAGTGCAACCCCCCCTCAGTGCAAACCCCCCCCCTCGGTGCAACCCCCCAGTGCAAACCCCCCTTAGTGAAAACCCCCTCAGTGCAAACACCTCCTTAGTACAACCCCCCCTCAGTGCAAACACCCCCCCCTTCAGTGAAATCCCCCCAGGTGCAAACACCCCCCTCCCCATTCAGTACCTCAGATCATCGCAGGCAGCGCCACGGCACATGGACAGAAGGTCCCCTCGGCCCCTCCCCCTCTGTACACACAAACAGAGAGGAGGGGGCTGTGCCTGTGTACCGACTGCCGAGCACCGCTAACAGCCCGTGGCTGTGAGAGGAGGGGATGGATGGTGCTGCTGTGTCACCCTGCAACCCCCCTTCCTCTTGTACCTCGGCGCTCCGATTCCGCGGCGCTCATCGCTGCAGTCGCGGGGGGGAGCCACCCCCCCCCCACATGTCAGCTAAAAAAAAAAAATCGGGATGGTGTCACCCCTCTAGCGGGTGTCACCCGGTGCGGGCCGCACCCCCCTAGCAACGCCTCTGCATACAGGAGTATCTTCCACTCAACTGTAGACACTGATCCCAGCTCAACTGCCTGCAGGAACTAGAAGCCCACCTGGCTGCTTCTCCACCAGCCCATCTGGCTGCTCTGAAGATCTCCCAGGGCAAGGGATAGGAAGTGTTGAGCACAATGCAGTCTTCCTGAAAGGCTTGCTAGATGTGGCAGTCTCTCCCCTTGTGAATCCCCTGGGTGTACAGATGTACTCGCTGTCCTCCTTGCTCCTTAGTCAACATTCCTTTCAAACTGCACTGCTGTCGCGATACTCCCAAGCCAGCGCGAGCTCCAGCATGGGGGGAGAGCCTCCTCCCCCTACAGACTTGGGGGTTCCCTCCTAGACCACTGACAGTCTCCTCAGCACTCCATCGTTTACCCAACTCCCCTGCTGGCATGACTCATCCGTATTTAAGGGCTCACTTAGTCACCCTGCCAGGCCCTCTTCCTGGGGATTGGCCAAGTTCCCCTAGTATAGGGTGACCAGACATCCCGGTTTCTGGAGACAGTCCCCGGATTGAGGACACTGTCCCCAGACCAAGTCTGTCCCCGGTTTTGTCCCCGGATTGGATTTGAACAGGGCATGGGTCACTTTCAAGGAATAAAAAAAACTGAATTACCCCCCGCTCAGCCGCTCCTACTAGTTTAGGGGGGGGGTGTATTTTTTTCCATTATCTGTGCCCCTTTCTGATGATGATGTGCTGGTCGAAGTGAAGGGAATATTTCCTCAGTTTCGTGTGCATGCCCATTCAGCTCCTTCTTCTGCCTTGGCTCAAGCCCTGGGCAGCCGCCTGCCTGCTTATCTTCTTGCCTTCCCTGGCAAAGTGATCTTCCTTTGCTCCCCACCCAGTAGTAGCCGGGGCCCGAAGAGTAGGACTTAAAGCAGAGGTTCACCCTAATTTCAAAGTCTTGCTTAATCACACCGGCTCAGTGTATATACTTAAAGTTGGCTATGCAAAAATGTATATATTAATGCCATACCGTGTTTGTCTTGTCTGAAGGAGGCACTTCCTGGTTCACCTCCCGCGGGAGTGGGCGTGTCGGTTTATCTCCGATCTCCCCAGTGTCTCCTGGGAGCACAGCGTGACGCTGCCCAGCAGACAATTCTGTACCTAACAAGAACAACTATCGCGTGATTTGACCCCGTATCCCGGACGTATTAGCTTGTGGGCTTCACAGTGCCCACAAGCAAGATGGATCCATACAGGACACTTTTTTATCAATCATTCTCTAAGGCCGAATGTCGATGCGGAGGGATACAAAAATGAGACATGCGAGTACAAACTTAATTATGTGAAGAGCGGTGGATGCACCTAAAAAAAAAAACAAAAAAAACGTTTTCCCGCGGAACCCCCGCTTTAACAGGCTGTGAGGTGGGCGGCGGCAGCGACGGGCAGAGAGTCGCTGATTGCCACCATTACTAGTAAAAAAATAAATATGTCCCCGGATTTCATTTTAAAAATCTGGTCACCTTACTGAAGTATGCAGATCAACCCTCCTGGCCTCCACCCACTAAGTTTCTCCGTACTTCCAGAACCAGGGTGAGGCACGAGAGACCTGCCTCTGAGTCATCTGCCTGACCTGCAGTAAACCCTGACCCAGATTTAGACTCTTTACCATGTGTCACACAAATAAATGTACCTGCACTAACCTAATGACACTAGAGGGTGCTACACTATATACAGTTACATGGGGACTACCCTCTACTTCCTGGAAAGATAATTGGATCAGGCTAAGCACTGCTCAGCCATTCAGCCAATGTATTTTATGAATGAATAAGGTGGTTTCTTCTGATTAGCAGAGGTGGAGAGGTGGCTGGATGATGACATCTCTACCTCGCAATCCCAGGAAGCATTGTGTTCATTCATAAAATACAAAGCTTCCTGTGAATGGCTGAACAGCATTCAACTCGTCACAATTTTGTTAAAGTAACAGACGGGAAATCCCCGTACTGCTACTGGAATGTTTTAAACTGTATGTGGCTGATCTAGCATACAGCTTATACAGCATTGACAGTAACCACATGCATTAGTAAAGGAAACAGTTTTTTTTAAAAAGGAGTTTCACCCAAAATTGGAACTTCTGCTTTTCAGAACCCTCCCCCCCTCTGGTGTCACATTTGGCTCCTTTTCAGGATGGAGGGGGGGAGCAGATACCTGTCTAATACAGGTATTTTGCTCCCACTTCCGGGCATAGATACCCGCAACACCCGTGGGTATCTATGCCACTTCGGTGCCTTCTCTGTCCCCTCGTTATCTCTTGGGATACACGCAGGTCCCAGAAGACAGCAAGGGCCAGTGGGATCGCGCAGTGCGAGCCGCGCATGTGCAGTAGGGAACCAGGAAGTGACACTGCAAGGTTTCACTTCCTGACTCTTACCGAAGATGGCGGCGGCAGCACCCGTGAGCCAAGGGATAGATCGGCTTCGGGTGCCGACATCGCTGGCGCCCTGGACAGTTAAGTGTCCTTATTTTAAATGTCAGCAGCTGCAGTATTTGTAGCTGCTGACTTTAAAAAAAAATAAAAAAATGTCAGAACTCTGCTTTAAGCCAGCTTGGCTTAAGCAAACTATTTAAAGGGAACTGAAGTTAGGCTTTAAAGAAATTAAGCTCTTTGAGAAAATGGAAGATAAATGGTCTTTTATATCATGACCTTGTAAGCTCTGCAATTCCATATTTCCAACACAACTCCTTGTGGCAATGTCGGGCATTCACATCAAAGGTAGTACTGTAATAATAAAACTAGAAGGACAATGATAATCTCAAAAACGAATGTTAATCACTCGGAATCCATTTTTGTGTATCTGAAGAAATCACCAATGTTTTTCTCAGTGCCTTATAGAAGCTTGATTATTTGTATCACTGGGCAGAGGGTGAACAGAATGCTCAATCTGCTAAAAATTAGGTCAGAAATTCACCAACTCTGAAGACAAATTGACTTCTGAGAAAAAAAACATACATAAAAAGTAGGTCCCTCAACAAGTGTTCAACATATGTGCACTCCAACGTGATGCATAAGCAAGACATTAAGTAACGTCACCATCTGAAATATATTATGCCTGTGACACACTTGTCTCCTGTCCTGTTAAGCCATTTTTTGGATACATGGATGTATACAAGACACCAACCAGGGAACAATTCAGGTCATCTTTCTGTCTAAATGTGTGCCTCTGGTTACAAAATTGCATGCGCTACATGTCTGGGGCATGAATATTCTAGGATACCTCTTGGGACACCATCCCACTCCGCACCTCTATTACCACATTCATCATTGCACCATGTAATACATGCCGTTGTCATCCTTTTCATATTAAAGGGGACACTATCATATTTGCAGCTTATTTTCCTAAAGCATTATGGGTTCTAAAACCTTCAGGCTAAACTGCATGGAAGGAGGTTTTACGAAATTCACCTAATGTACTAAACAATTTGTGTCTTAATATTGGTTGATTGGTTTACACTTATTAGTTGTTTTCTTTATCCCTGAGTAGTTTAAAGTGAATATTTCAGAAAGAAAAATTATCTTCTGCGAAGCCTCAGGTGAAAGCCAGCATCTTGTAGTATCTGATCTTAAGGAGACCCTGTCGCTAGACTTTTTTTTTTTTTTTACAACTAAAATCTACTCTTATTCTATATGCATTTAAAATATTTTAGTGTAGAGTAGACATCCAAAAACCCAGAGAATTCTCCTGGGCTCCGCCATCTTGATTATGTCACCAGCAGCCCAAGCAGACTCAGAACTGACACTCAAGGGACACTCTAAAGCAGGGGTCTCCAAACTTTGTCCCATTGCAACATTTTATCTTGTCCTTAGATGTAAGAGGGGACACTGATGTAAAGGGGGAATCTAATGGGGACTGTCGTGTAAGAGGGACACCGATGTAAGGCAGGACTGTGATGGGGACTCCAAAGTAGAGGGCAATCAGATGTAGACTCTCATATAAGGTAAGGTGACCAGATTTTTAAAATGAAATCCGGGGACATTTTTGTTCTTTACCAGTAATGGCAACAATCGGCGACTCTCTGCCAGTCGCCGCCCGCCTCTCAAGTCTTACTCTCCAGGCCGGGCTACTACTGGATGGGGAGCGGAGGAAGATCACTCCGCCAGGGTAGGCAAGGAGATAAGCAGGCAGGCGGGTGGCCAGGATTTGAGCCAAGGCAGAAGAACATGTGAGCGAAGATGGATGGGCGCCCGAAACTGAATAAATATTCCCTCCGCTCTGACAGCACATGATCATCAGAAAGGGGCACAGATAATGGGAAAAATACAACCCCCCTATGCTAGTAGTCACGGTGGAGAGGGGGTGTGTGTAATTCTAATTTATTTTATTTTAATTCTGCACTGACTGTCTTTGAAATTGCCCCTGCCCCCTATTAAATCCAATATGGGGACAAAACCAGGGACAGACTTGGTCCGGGGACAGTGTCCTGAATCAGGGGACTGTCCCCTGAAACTAGGGATGTCTGGTCATCCTAATATAAGGAGTCGTCTGATGTCAGGGGAGCTCTGGTGTAAGGTCTAAGGGCGACTCTGTTGTAGAGAGGACTCTGATGGGGACTTCACATAAAACCTATTATTCATTTAAATTTGATTTGTTCATTTAATTTTTGGCCCGTGGATATTCGTAAAATTTATGATGTGGCTCCTGCTCTAAAGTATTCAAAGGAAGAGGAACCTCCAATGGGACTTTTAAGGAAGAGTGGATTACCAGGGTATATGTAAAACCTACAAATTTTATTACAAGTGGTTAAAAATAGTTGATCAACCATTTGTAATAATGATTTAAATTTTTACATATACTCTGGTCACCCATTCATCCACTGCCTTAAAAGTCCCATTGGGATTCCTCTTCCTTTGTGCATATGTATAGGGATGTGGCAGTCGGTCACTAGACTGGTCCAATACTAAGCCTAGTTGTCTTCTGTTCCCCTGGCAACTAAATGAACAGTTATGTAAGGAGGTAAGTGGAGGGGTAGAGGAGCTTGACCAGCACAGACCAGAACTAGACATTCCCAGAAGAGGAGAGGACTGTGACGTTTAAGGAAGGAGGGGGCTGTGTTAGGGAATCGCCTCTTTCTGGAGTGGTTTAATAAATTCCTCAGGAAGTTCAAAGGTACATTGCAAGTGAATAAAGATAATTAATGGAAGGTAAAAACCTGCCTAGAAGTATTTAAAATCCTTGATTTTTCTGGGATTTTACCAAAATTTTTGTAAGTTGGTGACAGGGTCTCTTTAAGTAGAACTTTTACTTGAAAGTTGAGCACAGATTCACCTGAAGTTGTTTTGGATCCTTTAGGATTCAGTCATTTCTCCCAGTTTTCCCATACTACATGAATGATTTACGAAATGTGATTATAAATACTTTTTGCTGAAACCCAAATAGCAAATGGTCTGTATTGATATGAATGTAGAAAGCTGTATGAACTTATTTGATGATTGTGTCTCTGCTAAGGAAACCATCTTACCATTTCACATGATCATCTTCAACATCCAGCAAAATATATTTCTTGTTTTAATTCCTTTCTGTCTTTTTCTCTTCTTCAGCCAACGAGTCCTAAATTCGGGAAGGCCGACTCGTATGAAAAACTGGAAAAACTAGGAGAAGGCTCCTATGCTACAGTGTATAAAGGCAAAAGCAAGTAAGTCTTGCTGATTATCTGTGTTCCAATATTCATGTTTGATCCCGGTAATCCTAAAATGTGTGTCCTTGTGACTGAAAACCGCTAGTTCATTCAATTCAAATTTTCCTGATAGAAGCGCGCATATTTTTTTTTTTTTTTTTACCTTTTAAATGGGTTGTAAAGTCAGAAGTTTTTTTATCTTACCTTAGCCCCCCCTAAAGGCCTGTACATATAATCATATTTTCCAACAACAAATGTGTGATGGCAGGGTTTTTCCGGATAATCCGACCGTTTGTATACAGCATCGGACAATTGTTGAAATTTCCGACAACAAATGTGGGATTAGCATGCTTCAAAATTTTCTGACAACAAATGTGTCTTGTCGGAAAAAAATCCAAAGTACACACACGAATGCTCCGAATAAATGCTAACCATAAGACAACATTAGCAGAAGTTGCCCAAAGAGTGGCGATAAAGATCTGAAAAAACATGTAGCTTTGTGTATGTTGGCCAACAATGTTTTGCCGTTTGTATGCAATACAAATTCACGGCCGACGCCGATCGCACAAAATTCCACTGATTTGTCCGATGGAAAACCGATCGTGTGTACGAGGTTTTAGACTTGTCTGAACCCCCTCTCGATGCGGGAGAGGGGCAGAAAGGTTGGGCATAGTCGGCACTCTTGACAAATGTACATGACTAAAACCTTAGCCAATTGCACCAGGGCTATCTTCCAATGACTGTAGGTACCATCCCTTGTGCTGATTTAAAAAACAAAAAAAACATTTTGACTAAACTTGGGTTTTAATAATTTGTAATGATTATAATTTTTTTTTTTATATATATAAACAAATCTTGTGTAATTAATCTATCTTGTGTGCTATATTTTAGTCCTGTGTTTGAGTGTAAAAACATAGGGATGATCATACCTTTTTAAAACTATAACATTTATTTGGCGGCATCCACCTCTTCATTTCCTCTAGTTTGTTTAATTTATCACTTGACTTTTTTTTTTTTTCTCATAAAAAATCAATAAAAATAAAGTTACTGTAAATGCTTAAAAAGTGTTGGCATATATAGGCTTAATAGTGTTTGTTTCCTATTTTTAAATCCATTTAACTCCATTTAAAACAACATACCCATCTAAAGACTACCCTGTCCACAGGGTGACAACACTGCTGTGTGATTTTATTGCAGAAAAACAGCGTTGCCACCTTGTTAAAGTTGAATAATAAAGTTTTCTGGCAGAATTAATGAGTAATGAATCTGTTTTGGGGGGAAAACAAAAACTGCTGACACAGACTGTATCATATATAGTATATAATTTTTTACTTTGCCTTTAGTTTTTCTTAATTATATTTTTTTAAACAAATAAAGCCTCTCCCGGCAAAAGCAAGCCTTGAGCTGGATGTGAGGTACAATGCCTTCCTTTTTACCAACCTTCAGTCGTCATCCAGACAGTACTATAGCACAACAAACCTCCAAGCTAAAGCTGGCCATACACTGGTAGATTTTTGAATGAACATTACTATGAAAATTCTCATCTGTACAAGTGTTAATTTCCTTTGCTTTTAGTATTTATGAATGAATGGACTTTTCCGATTTAAAAATGAAATTTACGGTTAGAAAATTTTTCTTGAATGAACAATATTTTTTCCCGTGCCTTCAAATTGTCATCACTGCAGTCAAAAACATACATCAATTTGACCTCACTAACATTTAGAAAAGCAAACGAACCTGAAACAAAATGTTTCAAATAAATTCTTCTAGGGTATTTCCAGCTTGAAGAGGAACTTCGGCTTTATTTTTCTTAGTCAGCAGCTATAAATACAAGAATCAGATACTCACCAGTGCCTTAGATCCAGCACTGTCCTCCCATAGCCGTTTCTTCTTATGGTTGCTAGTGGCCATTGACGCCATCTTGGATAGGAAGCCATCTGTGGCTTCCTGAGGAACCACAGCGGACTTCCCATTGCACATGTGCAAGCTTGGTCAGAACTTTGTGGATGGTCCTGCAGCGGGAGGGGCAGGGCAAGGGTCTCCATCCTAACCTACAGAGGCGTAGCTTGAAGCTTGTGGGCCCTGATGGAAAAGTTGACCTGGCCCCTGGGCTGTTCTCACCCTGTGCTCCTCTCCATTCAGGAAATGGCTCACAGCTTGTCCCCAGCCAATGAGAATGGAGGGGTATGGACCGTGGAAGGCAAAGTAGAAGCCCAGTACTGGAGCATGGCAGTGGGTCCCTTGGGCAGATCAGAGCTGGACTTTGTGGAGGATATGATGACTGGAAGGCTACAGGGGCCCCCTTGAGCTAGGGGGGTGGGGTTGCGATTGGGATCCCTGCAACCCCTTATGCTACGCCCATGCTCACCTAGGGGAAGATTGTGAAAGCAGTGGTACCAATTAAAAATCAGTGCTCGCTTCCCTTACATGTTTGTAAACACATATTTTTTCTTTAAAATAACAATCACTTTAATTTTTGTCAGTAATTAGAAAATCTGGGAACCCATTTTTTATTGTTTGTAATTCAGGGGAGGTATTCACAAACACCCAATGAAAAATCTATCGACTTTAAATATACCAAAGTATCAGCACTCATACTAGCGTATACTTTAAGCCTCGTACACACGATCAGTCCATCCGAAGATAACGGTCTGAAGGACCGTTGTCCTAGGTTAACCGATGAAGCTGGCTGATGGTCCGTCGCGCCTACAAACCATTGGTTAAAAAACGATCGTGTCAGAACGCGGTGACGTAAAACACGACGTGCTGAAAAAAACGAAGTTCAATGCTTCCAAGCATGCGTCGACTTGATTTTGAGCATGCGTGGATTTTTAACCGATGGTTGTGCCTACTAACAATCGTTTTTGACCTATCGGTTAGGAATCCATAGGTTTAATTTAAAGCAAGTTGGCTTTTTTTAACCTGTGGATAAATAACCTATGGGGCCCACACACGATCGGTTTTGACCGATGAAAACGGTCCATCAGACCGTTGTCCTCTGGTTAACCTATCGTGTGTACAAGGCCTGAGACTGCCAATTACATCCAAACCTACCATGGAATTTCGAATCTGATTGGTGATGCACAAAGCAAGAGAGTAAGTTGTACAACATGAAGCGGATCCCACTCAAGTCACATATAAGAAGCTATCTGGAACTTGTCTTTAATTTATTACATTGAATTTTAGATGAAGGTAATTTTGTTTTGGACTTTTTACAGCTGTGTTTTCTGGAAATTCATCAGCATTTCACTAATTGACTTTACTTGTCGCCTAGGATAGCTCTTAAAATAATAATAATAATAATAATATACTCCAATTAGCCAAACTTTTTATTTTTTTCACAGAAATAAAAGTTAATTAATATTTAAACAGTATTTGCAGCAGAGAAATATGGCTAATTAGTCTGCAGAAACAGCAATCTACATAATAAATTACATTAATCTGCAGATTTGTTAAGGGATATGAGGTGATTTCGGCAGCTTAGACATTTAGACCTCTTTCACATTGAGGCGTGGAGCCGCGGTGACGGCATAGCCGCGCTATTTGTAGCGCCGATATACCGTCGTATTTACCGCGATATTCGGGCGCTAGCGGTGAGGTTTTAACCCCCGCTAGCGGCCGAAAAAGGGCGTTGCGGGCGGTATTACCGCGGTTTCCCATTGATTTCAATGGGAAGGCGCGGTATAGGAGCGGTGAACACACCGCTCCTATACCGCAGTAAAGATGCGGCTAGCAGGACTTTTGGAGCGCTCCTGCTAGCGCACCGCTTCAGTGTGAAAGCCTTCGGGCTTTCACATTGAACACTACAGGGCATGATTTTTCATGCGGTATAGCAGCGCTATTTTTAGCGCTGTACCGCATGAAAAACACGCCTCAATGTGAAAGGGGCCTAAAGGTTGTACCTGCAAAATGCTTGATGTGTATTGGACTACATATGAGAGAGAGAGCAGAAAGTGGGCAGAAGATGGGAAGAGTGATCACAAATGGTTGGCTTCAGAGAGGGCAGAAGATAGGAGAGGGATTGTAGAGGGCTGATGGAGTATAGAGAGGGCATAATTTAGGAGAGGGATCGCAGAGTAATGGTAGGGTACAGAGAGGGCACAGGATATAGGAGAGGCCTCACACACAGAGCAATGGTGGGGTACAGAGAGGGCAGAAGATAGGAGAGATAGGGGAGAGATCACAAAGGCATGGTGGGGCATTAGCGGCTGGACAAATAAACTAAAAAACCCCCCCATCAAACGCAGCCACTGTGGCGGTTAAAGTGGATGTAAACCCAAAATAGGCATCCAAAAGGGTGAACATCGGGCGCCATGCTGGGCGCTCACAGTTCACTCAGCGTTGTGTTAGAAAAGCAAATGAATATATTTCCTAACACTTAAAGTGGATGTAAACCCCATTTTTTTTTTTTTTATGTCACAATGTAGAGTATAAGATTTCCTATCATCTGTGCCCAGTCTTGCCACACAGAGTTAATCCAGCTCAGAGCAATCCTCTTTTATTGTTCAGTGAAAATTAACAGACTTCCAGATAAAAACCTGTCTAAATAAAAAGTCCTTTCCTCTCTCCTTGCTTTGAGTGACTGGTTATTTACATATCTAGCTTGGACATGTTTATCATATGTTATGTTTATCATAATATGAGGTGATCCACAGTATAAAAAGTGAGAAATCCACCCCTCCCCCACATAACACATCCTGGTAATATACAATGAACTGTGAATCACCTCATATTATGATAAACATAACATAACATATGATGAACATAATCCACTTTAAGTGTTAGGAAAGCGAATGAATATTTCCTAACACAACACTGAGTGAACTGTGAGCGCCCAACATGGCGCCCGATGTTCACCTTTTTGGATGCCTATTAGAGCCTATGGCTCCAACAGATGACCTATTTGTGTTTTATGGCTAAATTGGCCTTTGCTCCAGCTCTAACTGAGTTGGGTGTATTTCTCATGGGTACCAGTAGGTGGTGTTGTCCCCTCTGGTCCCGTGTTGGAAGTTACAGCCAGAGAGAGTGTATTGGGTGCTCTTTCCCAGAACCAACCTAGTGGGAGTTTCTTTACCGCTAGGCATGCTGGGGGAGGGTACTTAAGGGGTGGACGCCATTTTCCTTGCCCTCTCCCCTCATGGTTGCCTTGACCTGGGGAATGTGACAGTTCCTCTTCTGCCTCGGGGGCCGGCTGGCCCGAGGCTTTGCAACTGGAGGTAGGCCCAGAAGCTATATGGGGCCTACTGGCTCAAGGGTGATCCTATGGTGTCTGTCCTGCGGGATGAAGCTGGTCAACTGAAGGAACCGGAGGAGGACTCGTCTTGGAGAGGACACAGCTGGAAGCTGGTATCTCGAGAGGAGCCTGGTACCTCAGTTGGAGGACGCGCATCCTTCACAGTATTGCCGGGTTGGCTTAAAGCAGTGTTTCTCAATTCCAGTCCTCAGGCCCCCCCAACAGGTCAGGTTTTCAGGATTTCCATTATTTTGCACAGGTGATTTGATCAGTTTCACTGCCTTAGTAATCACCACAGCCTTTTCATCTGAGGGAAATCCTGAAAACCTGACCTGTTGGGGGGGCCTGAGGACTGGAATTGAGAAACACTGGCTTAAAGGGAATTTTTCATACTGTGCAACTGAGTTTACTGAGGAAAATCCTGATTATTGGATCCTGTGGCAGAGGATCGTTCAGCAGCTATTGTTACTATAAGGTCTGTGGCTTTTTGACTGTTCGTGCATCATGCCGGCTGCCAGGTCTGTGGCAGAGGTCTGTCCGGGTGAGCAAGGTCCAGTGAGTGCACCTGTCTCAGGGATCTCAAGGTTTCATTGATCTACAGAAAGGTACCTGAACTTTCCCTCTCCCTCCATCACCCTTGTTCCGTCAAAGTTGTGGTTGAATAACAAGCTCTTGAAAAAGACTCAGTGACTGGCAACCGTGTTTTTTTTTATTTATTAACCCTAGATTCTGAGCCAACATGGAGAACAGTGGGGTAGCGGCAGACCAAAACTAACCAGCAGCTCTTTCGGGGGTAGTGCTACACATATAATATGAGGTCAAACCTATGTTTTTGGGGGATATTTATTATAGCAAAAAGTAAAAAATATTGAATTTTTTTGAAAATTTCGCTCTATTTTTGTTTATAGCGCAAAAAATAAAAACCGCAGAGGTGATCAAATACCACCAAAAGAAAGCTCTATTTGTGGGGAAAAAGGGACGCCAATTTTGTTTGGGAGCCACGTCGCACGACCGCGCAAATGTCTGTTAAAGCGACGCAGTGCTGAATCACAAAACCTGGCTTGTGCATTTAGCTGCCTAAAGGTCCGGGGCTTAACCGGTTAAGTGGTCCTGTGGGTCGGTCGGGGGCGGAGCCATGACCATTGGTATGCTGCCATGGAGGCACCAGGAAAATGACTTTTCCCCAGTGCTCAGCAGTCCAATCCGTGTACCTTTTTCAGAATATCAGTCTGTTCCTGATGTTTTCCTGGAGAGAAGTGCATTCTTTGCTGCCCTTCTTGACACCAGGCCACCCTCCAAAAGTCTTCTCACTGTGTGTGTAGATGTATTCACACCTGCCTGCTGCCATTCCTGAGATAGCTCTGCACTAGTGGTACCCCGATCCCACAGCTGAATCAACTGTAGAAGACGGTCCTGCCCAGGGGTCAAGTCCTGGGGAAAAAAGTGTGGGAACTCCCTCCCACCCAACCAAAAAAAATAAAAAATGATACGCTCATATGCATAATTACTAAACCGCATGTTTTTTTTTTTTTTTCCGATCCACTGTACCTAATCCTTTATGTTACTGCCCGCTTCCTGTATATGAATTTAACAGGTAGTGTGCGGTTATTCTGTCACTTCCTCAATGCCGCAATGTCTCCTGGGAGCTTTTGTCATTGTTCCCAGGAGACATTGCGGCATCAAGGAAGTGACGGAATACCCACACACTACCCGATGAATCCATATACAGGAAGCGGGCAGTAACAAAGGATTACTAAGGTTCGCCTGCCCCTGACAGTGACTCGAGCTGGGCATCGCCGATTAGTGAAGGATTGGCTCGGGCGGCTCGGCTGCTCTAGTCCTGCAAAGGGAACTGAGTTCCTGCCTTGAAAAAAGTGCAGGAACTCCGTTCCCACGCATTTCTACAGGACTTGAGCCCTGGTCCTGGCGCTTGCTGGACTTTCTTGAGCGTCCTGAAGCCTTCTTCACAAATGCAGTGGACATTTTTTTTATGGGATGAAGTTCATTTTAATGACAAAGGGGGACTTTGCAATTAATAGCAATTCATCTGATTACTTTTTAAAATGTTCGGAGTATATGCAAATTGGCACCATAAAAACTGAGGCAGCAGACTTTGTGAAAATGTATATTTGTATCATTCTCAAAACTTTTGGTCATGACTGTATAGTGCTCACCGTTGCCACCTTTGAACAAATAGTAGTTTAAAGTAAGAAAAGGTTATCACTCCAAACGGCAGCGCTGTGATTAGAAATTCAATTCTAGGTTATTAACATTCAATGCCTC
Source organism: Rana temporaria (assembly GCF_905171775.1). Classification (NCBI taxonomy): domain Eukaryota; kingdom Metazoa; phylum Chordata; class Amphibia; order Anura; family Ranidae; genus Rana; species Rana temporaria. Next base: position 35,799,692 of record NC_053493.1, on the reverse strand, counting down.
CCACTCTCATGGTTGGCACAACACACTTTTGTGACGAAGTCAGAAGTGATAAAATGAAGACTTGCTGTCATAGTCCGTAGTGTCTGGAGGTGGTGAGACAGTCATAAGCCTCGTACACATGATCGGATTTCCGTCTGACAAATTTTGTCCGAACGGCGTTGGCCGTGAACTTGTTCTGTATACAGACGGCAAAACGTTGTCAGCCAACAAATATGAAACATGTTTTTTCAGCTCTTTAGCGCCACCCTTGGACAACTTCTGCTAATGTTGTGCTATGGTTAGCAATGCTTCTGAGCATGCGTGTTTGTACTTTGGACTTGTGTACACAGGATCGGATAATCCAACGGCACACATTTGTTGTTGGAAAATTTGAAAGCATGAACACCCAACATTTGTTGTCGGAAAATCCAACAACAATTGTCCGATGGAGTATACAAACGGTCGAATTTTCCGACAAAACCCTGCCATCACACATTTATTGTCGGAAAATCCAATCGTGTGTACGAGGCCTTAGTCTATCTCTATAGAGAAATATTCGTGATGTCACAGCGCAATTTTTATCTGTAACGTGAGTGGATTTTGATTGTGTTTTTAAGAAATGTTGTGAATACTTGGGTATTGTATCATTGGAGGATAGCTGTGCTTCCTTTTACATGCTAATGGCGATTGTTGATTCTCATAGAGATGCATGATGACTACCTTTTGATCCAAACAGCAGGATATTTCACAAAAGTGTGTTGTGCTGACCATGAGAGTGGGAGGTATTTCACAAAGACAACCTCTGGATATGATGCTGAGCAC